>NC_046381.1:37284515-37497015 GCF_011125445.2 Fundulus heteroclitus
AATCACCTGTAAATTATCCTTTCACCCTGTCAGAGACTCACCTGAGTGCTCCCCAAGTCGATGGCTTTGTCCACGTAGAGCAGGGACTGGCCATCGCCCTGCCTTACGCCTTCTGACCAGGCGGCACACTGCAGGTGAGCACAGCACTGACCTGCACACAGAGCCAGGTTAGCACAGGGTGGAGGAGGTGAGGAGGAGCAGCAGGGGCCCGCATACCTGTGGGGTCGAACAGTGACTGGACGTTGATGTCGTGTGGAAGGCCGATGGGTCCCAGCTGCTTCATGAACTCTGAGGAAGACTCGTCTTCTGAAGAGCGACAGGTAAAGCAGTCAGTGGCCCGCTGACCGGCACCACCTGGAGCACATCCACCACCTGGAGCACATCCACCACCTGAGACACATCACACCACACCTGGAGCACATGCACCCCCTGGAGCACATGCATCACCTGCATCACATGCACATCTGGAGCACATCACCACCCCTTGATCACATGCACCACCTGGAGCACATGCACCACACCTTGATCACATGCACCACCTGCACCACCTGGAGCACATCCACCACCTTGATCACATGCACCACATGCATCACCTGGAGCACATGCACCACCTGGAGCACATGCATCATCTGGAGCACATGCATCATCTGGAGCACATGCATCATCTGGAGCACATGCACCACATGCACCACCTGGAGCACATCCACCACCTGCATCACATGCACCACCTGGAACACATGCATCACCTGCATCACATGCACCACCTGCATCACATGCACCACCTGGAGCACATGCACCACATGCATCCCCTGGATCACATGCACCACCTTGATCACATGCATCCCGGAGCACATGCACCACCTGGAGCACATGCACCACCTTGATCACATGCACCACCTGGAGCACATGCACCACCTGGAGCACATGCACCACCTGCATCACATGCACCACCTGGAGCACATGCACCACCTTGATCACATGCATCCCCTGAGCACATGCACCACCACCTGGAGCACACACGCACCACCTTGATCACATGCACCACCTCCACCAGTACTCACCACACTGCGCCGGACTGCTGCACCTGAACACAGACAGACAGCTTGTTAGCACAGCGACACCACCCGCTGCTGTCTGTCATAAACAGGAAGTGAGGTCACTTACTTGGCCGGGGCCGGGTCGCCGCGGTAGCAGTGGTCGTGGCAGTCGTCGTCTCGGTCGGAGAGGGCGCGGCGGTTCAGGATGTGGAGGGGGATGTAGCCTGGCGTCGGGCCGAATACCACCAGCCGGCCCTGGCCCAGCGGTGGCTTGGTCGCACGCGATAACAGAAGGCACACTGCTTCAGCCTGCAGGACAGGTGAGTACAGGTGAGCACACCTGGCCTTACATGACCCTAACCACCTGATGCCTCCTGGAACGAAGGCCCTGGAAACCAACGGGAACCAGGGCCAACACTCCTAGTTTCTAAAAAGCGGAGCAACAACGCAGCACCTCCAGGTGGGCCTGGGCAGACGGGGAGCACACCTTCAGCTGGAAGGAGTGGCTCCTCCCACTTTCTCCTCTGCTATATTCAGCTCTCTGCTGAGTGAAAATCATTCCCTGGTCAGCCTGGGTTAGGAATCTTTCTGCCAGGAGGCCCAGTTTTCCCTTCTTGTTCTCTTAACCAGGGCTCCTCCAGTTCAGAACCATCCCAGGTGGTCCCTGCCCAGGTCACCTGCATCAAACACCTGAGCTTCCCACCAGCATGGAGGCTCTGCAGAGCTCTGCTGAGAGCTCAGAGTGGAGTGCAGGTGAGGACCCTGGAGGACCCTGTCCAGGAGGACCCGGGATAACCCTGGTAATGGAGAACCTTGGGTCCTGGAGGACCCTGGAGAACCCTGGTAATGGAGAACCTTGGTCCTGGAGGACCCTGGGGAACCCTGAACCAGAGCCCCCGCCCTCAGAGAGACTCACCAGTTTCTTGGTGAGTGCGAGGCTGGGGGTGGGCGAGCCCCCCGCCTCGTCTGACGGGAGTGCTGGAACAGGGGGACAGGGAGTCCTCATCCTCGTCCTCCAGCTGCAGGCCCCAGGGACGCTGGAGAAGCGACAGCGGGGACTCGGCGCCGGGTTCTGCTCCATACCACCGACACCGCGACCCTCCTCAGGCTCCGTGGTACCGGGACACAGCCGCCTTCCAGGGGGGCGGGGCTGTTTGCTCAAACTGGGCTGGGTGTCTTCTCCTGGTTCCGGATCTGGTCTGCAGTCTGGGTAAGGGGGGCGGACCGGAGGACCCTCCTCCGGGACCGTCTCTGGGATCGGCGCAGCAGGAGCCGGACCGGTTTTGCGTTCCTCCTGGGAAACGGGTGCTACTTCTGAGCTGCGCTCACGGTCTGGTTCCGGACAGGGACTGAACTCAGGCCCCGGGTCTGGGACCATGTGTGACTTTCCCCTGGAGGTGGAGCGCCGGCGCCCCGTGGGCTTCGCCTCCTCCGGCTCCTTGGGTTCCTTGGACTCTGAGGACATCAAGCAGAGTTTAGCAGAACCAGGCAGACATCAGCAGAACTTCAGGTCCAAAACACCTGCCTAACAGTGGGTGGCGCTCTCGGCGAGGCTTCCTTGCTCACCTGACTTCTTCTGGGCCCGGTTCTTTTCTGGAGGGCCCTTGCTCTCTTCATCCTCTACCTGAGCTCTTCCTCGGCTCCGCCCCCTGCAGGAAGACGGTCGACGGTTAACGAATGCATGGCACGCCGCACTGATGCAGTAATTCACACAGCGCCAAGCAGGTACTGAGGCTCTAACAGGCTGTTACAATGTTTCTGTTAAAATGTTTCTGTTAAAATTTTAAAATGTTTCTGTTAAAATGTTTCTGTTAAAATGTTAAAATGTTTCTGTTAAAATGTTTCTATTAAAATTTTAAAATGTTTCTGTTAAAATGTTTCTATTAAAATTTTAAAATGTTTCTGTTAAAATGTTTCTATTAAAATTTTAAAATGTTTCTGTTAAAATGTTTCTGTTAAAATGTTTCTGTTAAAATGCTAAAATGTTTCTGCTAAAATTTTAAAATGTTTCTGTTAAAATGTTTCTATTAAAATTTAAAATGTTTCTGTTAAAATGTTTCTATTAAAATTTTAAAATGTTTCTGTTAAAATGTTTCTGTTAAAATGCTAAAATGTTTCTGCTAAAATTTTAAATGTTTCTGTTAAAATGTTTCTGTTAAAATGTTTCTGTTAAAATGCTACAATGTTTCTGTTAAAATGTTTCTGTTAAAATGTTAAATGTTTCTGTTAAAATGTTTGTTAAATGTTACAATGTTTCTGTTAAAATGTTACAATGTTTCTGTTAAAATGTTAAAATGTTTCTGTTAAAATGTTACAATGTTTCTGTTAAAATGTTACAATGTTTCTGTTAAAATGTTACAATGTTTCTGTTAAAATGTTTCTGTTAAAATTTTAAAATGTTTCTGTTAAAATGTTTCTGTTAAAATGTTAAAATGTTTCTGTTAAAATGTTTCTGTTAAAATGTTTCTGTTAAAATGTTTCTGTTAAAATGTTTCTGTTAAAATGCTAAAATGTTTCTGTTAAAATGCTAAAATGTTTCTGTTAAAATGCTAAATGTTTCTGTTAAAATGTTTGTTAAATGTTACAATGTTCTGTTAAAATGTTTGTTAAATGTTAAAATGTTTCTGTTAAAATGTTTCTGTTCTGTTAAAATGCTAAAAATGTTTCTGTTAAAATGCTAAAATGTTTCTGTTAAAATGTTAAAATGTTTCTGTTAAAATGTTAAAATGTTTCTGTTTAAATGTTTCTGTTAAAATGTTTCTGTTAAAATGTTAAAATGTTTTTTGGTAAAATGTTTTGGTTAAAATGTTTCTGTTAAAATGTTAAAATGTTTCTTTTAAAATGTTTCTGTTAAATGTTTTGGTTAAAATGTTTCTGTTAAATGTTAAAATGTTTCTTTTAAAATGTTTCTGTTAAAATGTTTTGGTTAAAATGTTTGTTAAATGTTAAATGTTTCTGGTAAATGTTTTGGTTAAAATGTTCTGTTAAAATGTTAAAATGTTTCTTTAAAATGTTGCTGTTAAAATGTTTTGGTTAAAATGTTCTGTTAAAATGTTAAACATGTTTCTTTTAAAATGTTTCTGTAAAATGTTTTGGTTAAATGTTTGTTAAAATGTTAAAATGGTTTCTTTTAAAATGTTTCTGTAAAATGTTTTGGTTAAAATGTTTCTGTTAAAGGTTTAAAAATGTTTCTGTTAAAAATGTTAAAATGTTTCTGTTAAAATGTTAAATGTTTCTGTTAAAATGTTTCTGTTAAAATGTTAAAATGTTTCTGTTAAAATGTTTCTGTTAAAATGTTTCTGTTAAAATGTTTCTGTTAAAATGTTTCGGTTAAAATGTTTCGGTTAAAATGTTTCGGTTAAAATGTTTCTGTTAAAATGTTTCTGTTAAAATGTTTCTGTTAAAAATGTAAAATGTTTCTGTTAAATGGTTGTTTGTTAAAATGTTACTGTTAAAATGTTTCTGTTAAAATGTTTCTGTTAAAATGTTTCTGTTAAAATGTTAAAAAGTTTATGGTCTGCGGTACTACTCCTCTCTAGGATTGAAGGAGGTAATCAAGCTAATCAAAATGGCGGCGCCCGTAACATTCAGGAAGTTATGCTTGGTTATAATTGTGATATTTCGTTGTTTGCGGAGAGTCAGGCGAAGAAGGTAAATTTTCTTGACAGAGTCGGCTTTTGGGAAGTGGATAAGACAAACGGACGTTCTAATCAGGGCTTAGAGACGCAGGAAACAACGACAGACGCTGAGGTTCATCATAAGCAGAATCATCACTGGAAACAGTGTGTCATGGTAGGGAAGCTAGTATTTTCATGAATGTCTGCTGCGTGTTAGAGGAGATGAAGCGGTCTGCTCATGCGCTCTTTGTTATCAGAGAATCGAGCCACTGATAATTGCTCTGCTCGTTTCTGGGTGTTCAGGCTGACCTGCAAGACTTTCAGCCATTTCAGGTTCCTCTCATCGCTGCAGAGGACGTCTGAAAGAGGCTGAACGTCTTCACAAATTAGTCCACTCTAATTAACAAGTTAACCTACTTAACTAATTAATTAATGTAGCTTTCATGGCCAACCAGGCCTCTGCAGAGGTTCTGTTATTGGCTCTACTTACTTCTTCCTGGATGCAGGAGGAGGAGGAGGAGGGAGGCGGCGGCGCCGCCTTGCGGCCATTGCTCCCATCTTTCCGGGGGCCGCCCACGGGGCCGCTTCTCAAGGGCGGAGCTTGTGGCTGCGGCTTTGGCCCCAGCCCGGGTGACGGGAGGGGGCGGTCCTCTGTCCCGAGGCTCCTGAGCCTCAGAGGGCATTCTGCAGGGAGACACATGCAGGTCAAAGGTTACCAGATGAAGTCATCAACACACCTGAATTCTACTGCAGCGGCCTTCCACCTGGTCAGGTAACCCCATCCTGCTTCTGAGGCCAATGAGCTCCTCAGCTCCTTCAGGGGCTTACCTGCTACACAATTCTCGCGGTACGTCTGCGTTCACAAACACCAGAATCCATCGTGTATCGCTGCGGCTTCAACCGTTAGTGTCTGAACCAGAAACGGTCTGGACCAATCACGTTGCAGTATTGTGGTTTAAGGCGGGACGTAGCGCTGTGATGAAAAAGCTGCTGAGTAGAGGTGGGCGGATGGATATATGGATACCAACGCTGGTATTTATACTTTATAATAAAGAGCTATACTTCTTCTCTCCTGCGCTCTGACTGCAGCACATTCACCAAAGTTTGCTGCTCCCCTCAGCACCGTCACAGGTGCAGCAGCGCCAGCCAATCAGCAGGCAGGCTCAGCCTGGCCCCACCCACTCCGCTCTCTTTCAGAGTAGATATTATATGTCAGATGTTACTGGAGCCGTCAGAAAGTGTAATTAAGAACCAAGTAGTTTAAGAAGACAAGCATCTTGACCTGCGTCATGTGGCGGAGAGAATCCAGTCATTTTTTAAAAATAAAATACTAAATAAAACTAAAATACTGTTATGTGTTCATTCTACTGTCTCTCTTCAAGGTTGGTCGCGTTTCTCTCCTCTCCAGCTCTTCACCCCACCCCACCCTCCTGCTTCTGCTGCTATGTCTTGTCTTTCTGAGCACTTTCTTCATATCAACTGAACTCAGAACTCTCCCCCGCTCCCTCATCCCCCGCTAACATCTGTGGATGCTTTCTGAACTGTTGGCCGGCTGATAACGTCAAGGACAATGGCCTCTGGAGAGCGATCACGGAAATATAAACACTTTCACCCAAACAGACACACATAACTGATGCTCATATAAACTGATGAACTTACACGCGACTAGTCTCAAATGTTTACCTTTCAGCTTTTATGTGTCTCGTCTTATTTGTGCTTCTCGTGCCGAGGTTTTTGATATCTCAAACGGTATCCTGTATTAGGATAAAGTGTGAGATATGTGTTTTTTCCTCTGCCTTCCTATTGTGGCTCCTATCTTTCCACAGAGTAATGGCAGCGCCCTGTGGGCACCGTGTAGGCGGTGTCCTTGGCAGCATGGCCTCAGTAAATCGTCTCCCCCTGAAATGTTTGTGATGTATGTGATGTTATGGCGGTTGTACTGAAACAGCAGTTTCCCTCTGGGATTATTAAAGTATTTCTGATGTGATTCTATGCGGCCCCGTACCAATTTACCCACGGTCTGGCACCGGTCTTGGTCACATGACGGATGTGTGGGTCACAGGTGACACACTGGAGCTTTAAGTTCACCCAGTGTTGCAGTTTGGGCGGGGGACGTGTGTCGTAATATCTGTTTGTGTGGACTGACATGGTACATTACCAACGTTTGCCACTTACAGCCCAGCGGTGAGCTCCTTTCACAGGACTACACCCTGACCACCAACACAGAGCTGGCGGAGCGACCGCAGTTCTCCCCAGACCATGCAATCATGGCGCAGCGCCGCCATTTTCCCCCAATCGTTTTCCTCGGGTTAATCCAAAATCCTCGGCCCGCGCGTCACTTTCCACAAAAAGAATCACCACAAAACACAAGCGCTACACGAAGCCGAAGGTCAGAGGGCGATCTCTGCGTTTTTGTTGCGTCCTTGGCGGATATGTTGGCGTAAGAACAAACAGCAGAAGCTTGTTAGGCTAGCCCGTATGCAAGTTAATATTATGCATTTGCTTGCAAATGTTACCTTTTTACTCATATTTTTACAAGGGTCAGACGATCAAGCGAGATATATATATATATATATATATATATATATATATATATATATATATATATATATATCTTCTTGCAGCAAGAAGGTTCTGGGTTCAAATCCAACCCTGGGTCTTTCTGCATGTTCTGTGCATCCGTGGGTCCTCTCTGGGTACTCGGGCTTCCTCCCACAGTCCAAAAACATGACTGTTAGGTTAATTGGTATCTCTAAATTCTCCTTAGGTGTGAGTGTGTGTGTGAATGGTTGTTTGTCCTGTCTGTCTCTGTGTTGCTCTGCGACAGACTGGCGACCTGTCCAGGTGAAACCCGCCTCTCACCCAGTGAACGCTGGAGATAGACACCAGCAACCCCCACGACCCCATGAGGGACTAAGCGGGTCAGAAAACGGATGGATGGATGGATATAGATTTTAATTTCTTGATAATTATCGATATCAATCAACACAATTTCTATTTGATCCATATGCTTTTTTTCTATAACGTTCAGCTCTAATTTGTACAGATTGTTAGCAATCAACATTTGATTTGACCTTAAGAAGAACTTGGTGTTGGATATGTTCTTCCACTGATCATTATGGGCGTTGTGAGATCTTTGGCCAACACTTTGGATGAACTGCGAGCCTTGACAAGGACTCAGCCAGAACATGGAGAATGCAGCAGTGTTTCCCGCAGCGCAATCTTGGCGAGGTGGCCGCCTCGCCAAACTCACACTACCGCCTCGCCAACATTCCCCAAAAAAAAACAAAAAAAAAAACTAACTCGATATGCTTGCATGTTTATTTGACGTTAACACACGTTTTTTGTTGTTGTTGCTTTCGCGCGTGCATATAGTGAATGGCAGGGAAAACACACATGGATACCCCCCCCCCCCCCCGCGTGCAACAGTTGTCGTCTACCCCCACCCCCCCAACTCACTGCCTCGCCTAAGCAAATTCCTGCGGGAAACACTGTGCAGTGTTACACGTTTCATGGGGACATTGCAGCAGGAGCATATCCCCAACTCCAGCGTCTCTCTGCCAAGCAGCAAGAGCAAAGGTGGTGGATTGGCAGTGCTGGTGAACAACAGATGGTGTCTTCCAGGACACGTCACTGCGAGGTTTCGTCTCTGCAGCCAGAAGTGTTAGCGGTGAGTTTCATTAGGGCTGGACAATAATTCAACAACAATATATATCAATTGATAGAAAAAGAGTCAGTAAACAATTTGATGAAATAACAGTTTTCCTTCCGTTTGTGTTCTAGCCATTATAGTTGTTACATCCTCCCGACCAATCACAATGCAGACTCAGGAATGCCGAGCTCGCCCCCTTGATGCATTTTTTTCTTTTTAAAAACATGCAGTTTTGATAAAAAAAAGTTGGTTGAATAAAGGGCTGAGTTTGAAAGCAGTGTGTTCTGTATCTAAACATAGGTTGTTAAGCATCAGAATAAAATGGCCAGGCTGCACTCATGATTATGATTTCTGTGTTATCCATATGCTTTTTTTCTACATCGCCCAGCCCTAAGTCAAGTTGCCCCAATAACTGCTATGAACCAATGGTTAATGACGAAATGATGACGTTAATAACTCAAAAACATGCAAACTGACTCCGCCCACATTATGTTCACCTGCCCAAAGCAAATTATACCCACTAAATAAAAATGAAAACCAGCTAACGTGGCAACACTGAGTCTGACGAGCCATGAGCCCCAACCACATGCTAACGCTAAAGCTCACCGCGGAAAACGTGGTTTAATGTCAGTAAAATGTGTGTAACGTGTCTCAGTTGTTCCTTAGCAGAACCCCCACTCTGACATAAAACGTACTGTACAGCTCCTAAAAAAAGATTTGTCTTTTTCATGTAATTGGTTTTTATCGGGTTTTAATCAATTGTCTCTAAACTCGGCAATCTAAAAGAAATCATCAAGCCATGTAACCCGTGATAACCTCAGGTTCTGGACAGGCGTGTTGCTCCAGAGAACGCTCAGACACATGAACAGGGGGAACACTACCAACATAACACGAAGCCATAAAGGAACCTCAGAATCACCTGGGGCGGCTGTGGCTTGATGGGTTGAGTAGTCTCTGGCAATCAGAGGGTTGTGGGTTTGATTCCAGTTTACCCTTGCCACATGTCAATGTGCCCTTGGGCAAGACACTTAACCCCAAGTTGCCTACCGAGCTGCGTCTCGGTGTATGAATGTGTGTGCGTTAGTGAGAGTGACTGGGTGAATGTGGCTATAGTGTACAGCGCTTTGGGTGGTCAGCATGACTGGAAAAGAGCTACATCAGTTCAGTCCATTTACCTGGAAGCGCCACTGGAACAGAACCATCAGAACCACAGAAAATCCAACCCAGAATCTCTAGAATCCTAGAACCCAAAAGCCCACAAACAGCAACACCATGTAGACCTCCACTGGAAGATTAAAGTGCTAGATCCATACATGCGTGGAACCTTAGGAGACCATCATGATAGGCATGTGAAAGAACCAGGGAGTCGGACCCACCTAGAATCCTCATAACTAAACATTGCATCAGGACCGGAACCCATATCTGTAGGGTTAGACCCATAAGAACATGGATCAGAACCAATTCTGGAACCTTTACCTGAAACTATTCTAAAGCAGGAATGGAGAACCCTTTAGAACCCTGGAACGTCCCAGCTAACCTGGGTACTGCTCAGCTTTTATGGGGTGGATCTCCATCAGATGGGTCGGTACCGATCAGAAGTCGGAGGACCGCTTTCACACCCGTAGTATGATGATTATTATTATAGTTAAGAATAATTATTATTTATGTGACTCCGGGTCAGGTAAGCCCTACCTGAGCGGTTAATAACCCGCCCGTTCCAGGCTAACACACCCACCTGTCAGACTGAGTCCACCCACCCGAACCCATCCGAGGGACGGGTTCGGGGGTGGGTCAGCAGCTGCCCCCTGACCCGGAGTGGCCATCCGCTGGCTGTTACTGACAGTCGGTGTAGGAAGCCAGCAGCTAGACGTTAGCAGCTAGCCGTTAGCCGCTAGCCGTTAGCCGCTAGCAGTTAGCCGCTCCGCCCCGTTCACTTCACACTTAGCATTAGCTTCTTTAGCTTGATTAGCATTAGCTCGGCGGCTGTTCGTCCTGCTCTGCAGGCTGATGACAGCCGGACAGGGAGCACGGACAGCGGCCTCAGTCCCCGGGTAAGTGCAGCTTGGCGGCGGGTGGAGAACAGAAACGGTCTGCTTACTGATTTGATGCGGTTCTCCTTTTCCTCTCCAGCTTTCAGCCAACTTAGAGCGACGTGTTCAACAGCGAACTTATCCGACAGATAACATCTGCGTCAGGGGTCTGCCGTGAGGAGCTGCTCCGTGGAAACATTCCCGTGGGCCGTGGCAGGGAAACACGCCGTTTAGGCGCAGATAATCGGGGAAAAATCAAACTTGAAGCGGTCGCTCCGTCATGGAGGCCATGTTTGGGAGCGACCGAAGCACCGCCTGTCAGCACCGGCAGGAGAAGTAGATCCCAAAAAACAGCCCCTGTAGCTTCATCGGGTGGGCGGTCAGCCCTGAATCCAGCACCGGGAGAAAGGGAGCTTTACACCGGATCGTGGCCCGGCAGAGTGTCGGTGTTGCTCGGCTCTCTGTCGGACCGGTTTCGTTTGTTTGTGTTGTGTAAAAAGTGTGTGTGACCCCGCGGAGGGATCTGCTGGAGGGTTGCTCCTGTGAAGCGGCTCCTGTCATCAGACCCGAGAAACCCGGAGCGGATCAGAAGCGGTGGATCCGGACTGCTGTAAACACAACACCGGAACTGGCCAGATCCCCGCAGAGAGAACACGCTGAGTGCTCCCCGGTGGTTTGGCCAAATGTAGCCTTTTGTTCTCCACATGTTCTGGTTCCTGGTTATCAGTTTAAGAGATGGTGTTAAAATGATCTCTACTAATGATCTCATGGTTCTCTGTGGTCCATGTTCTGCTCATGGTACCTGGTCAGTACTTACACTGCAAAAAGGGAACTAAAAGTAAAATGGTCTTGAAATGAGTGTATTTGTCCTTTATTTGAGCTGTTAAATAAGATTATCTGCCAATGGAATGAGTATTTTTACCCCTAAAATAAGATAATTAAATATATTACACTTGAAATAAGATGATGGAGACGATTGTCCCTATTTTAAGTCCAAAAACCTCATTCCACTGGCAAATAATCCTATTTACCTGCTCAAATCGAGGACAAATACACTCATTTCAAGCTCCCAAGAAGAACTCTGGCCTTGTTATGTTCAGATACATCAGTGGTTCTCAATGTTTTCCTTTGAAGAAGGAAAGATTTTCAGGTCCCCAACAAAATGGGTCATCATTTACCCAGAATCCCTCTAATATCACATTGCCCTCTTACATAGGATATTTGGGTTTCTTAAGCTGTAAGCCATAATCAGCGATATTAAAACAATAAGCTTGCGATATTTCAGTTGATTTGTAATGAATCCAGAATGTATGACATATATGTTTTTTAATTGCATCACAGAAAATAAAGAACTTTATCACAATATTCTAATTTTCTGAGACAGTCCTGTATTCTTCAGTGATGGTATCAAGGCGTTGTTTGTTTGTACCTGTAACGCTTTATCAGCTGGTTCTGCTCTTCTTTTTACATCTCTCTTTTGGTGAAGAAGCACATTGAGGATGTATCGTTCTCTCCCTTTCCTCTCCTCTTTTTCTTTCACCTTTTAGTGTCCAACATGAAATATATTAATAAAGCTTCTTGCACGTATAAATCAAGCGGAGCAATATGGCGAATGCAGTAAGGCTCCACTTGTAAAAGTCAAATCTGTTGGGCTCTTTTTGGCATTAAGACAACAATTCTTATTTCCACATTGCCATACAAGACACTATAAAAAAAAAAAACAGATCTGGCGAAAGATCCGGGTCACAAGAACCCAAATGGATCAGGAGTTGAAAATAATACTAGACGATATTTACCTTTTTACATTAAAGGTTTTAATGGTCAATCTAAAGGCAGTTTCAAAGAACAAACTGGACTAGGTTCTCTAGACGGGATGTTGTTTGTTGAAACTTCTTTTCTCAGAGTTTTCTTTCAGTTTGAGGAGGTCCGGGTAAACTCAGCCATATCAGCAGAACCTTTGCAGAGTGGATCAACCAGTTAGTGGAACCATCAGTACCAGCTGGTGGAGGACCTTCAGCCTGCCAGCCGACCCTTGGTGCTCTGATGGCCACTTGTTCAACTTCTAAAACTACATAACTAAAAATGGGTTTCTAACCAAACAGCTGATGATCCACGGCCCAAACAAGAACATTCTGGTGCCTCTCTGGTTTTATTCACCTTTAACATGTTAGATTCAGATAACCTTAAATAAAAAGACCAGCATTAAGTCTTTAAAGTCGAGCAGGAAGACGAGGAGGTCCAAGGGTTCAGGTAAACTCCACCCCACCATCCGTCACTGTAAAGGAGCTGACCCTGGAAGCTTTGGTCCCCATCCAGGAGGAAGAGCAGTGGACGCTGAAGACCTGCCGGCTTCTCAGCTCTCTGTTCCCTCCATCTGCGGGGGCCAGCTTATTTTCAGCTTCCTGTCTGGAGCAGAGCAGCCGGTGGGTCACCAGACGCTGCCAGGAGCGACAGAGATATGACCGGTCCGGTTCTGAGGCGGAGGACGAGGAAGACGGTCCACTGGAACTCCTCCTGATGGTGTGGCAGGTTGCAAAGATGGTGATTCTGTAGTCCCTGTGGAGGCAACCGTAGATCAGAACGACTCTAAATCTCTCTAAATCTAGTGCACCTTAATGGACCAGTACAACGTTGAACATTACATCTTATTTAGGGCCTCCTCTGCAACAAGTTCTACTGGAGGTGGCAGGAACTGCTAGAGATGTCTATGTTCTCCCCACACAGCTGCTGTAACGATGTTCCAGTGCATGGACACGATGAAGGTCAGGAATCCAGGTCAACATGCGGCTGGGAGGACCAGGGGAACTCCCAACCTAATTAACTTGGGTTTCTTCCCTTCACAGAACATATTCACTGTTATGTTCATAGATTCATAGACTCTGTTTTTGTGATTGATGTGTTTGTTGGCTTCCTGTTTTCAGTTCATGGACTTGTGTATGAAGCCTTTGCTGCTCAGCTTCATCTGGATTCTCTGCTGCAGGGACGTCAAACTCCTCGAGGGCCGGTGTAGGAACCCGGTCTGCTCGGGGCCCCGCGCCTCCTGATGACGTCACAATACGGCAACTCCACTCAAACAAACTACATTGTGCCTGCGGTCTCTATTTGTAACAAATCAATTTTATTTGTAATAGGGACACATAAAAGTAATGCAAACTACTTTTTCCAATGTAATAAATGTATTTATATAAATCATTGACTATGTAACTATACATGCCCTTTTTTATGTTTCCCTTTTAAAATGTTGAAAGTATTAACAAATAATTTATTTTACAGATTACAGGAAATGTGTATATCTTTTTCTCACATTTGTAAAAAAAACGTACTGTATATTAATTAAATAACTGTAAGATCAAGAAAATAAAAGTAAAACATTATTTGATTTATCTTAAAGGTATTGTGGAAAATTTTCTCTTGCACAACAGCATCCCACCTCTGCTCAGAGGGATTGGTTTAAAGCAGGAGTTCCCAAACTTTTTTAGCCGCGCACCGCCCTTCCATGTCCCAGCTGGGTTAACACACCCCCAAGATTATATGTATATATATATATATAAAACGGTTGCAGTTACAACACAAACGTCGTAACAAAGCTTCTAAATCTGAATCTGACGCACAATTTATGCCGCAAAATACAAACACGAGCGCGCGTATTTTATGTCACCGCACGTTTCCAGCCAGAACGCGCGGTGCCGTAAAAAACACGGTGCCGTAAAAAACACGCGGTCTGAATTAAATGTTTCCTCTGGTGACGTAAACGACGTAAAGTCAGGAGACAGAAAGAGACATTTTCGTGTTAATTATGTATCGTTCCGTTATGACATCCAAGCACCAGACTGAGGTTTTGCTGCTAACACTTTATTTTAGGACGAACAGGACGGGACAGCTTTCACTCCACCGGTCCCCCGAATCACGACTCCTCTCCCCGGAAGTCACACGTTTCTTCCGGTATGACCCCAAAGCGATCTGATTTAAAGCAACAGTAAGTGTGCAACAGCATTTAGCAATAAAGTCTAATAAGGATCATTACAATACATTTTTATTTATTGATTAAATTAACAGTTTTTTGAGCTTTACAAAAGAAATGCTTATTTACACATCTTAATTGTGTGTGGGGGGAAAAAATCACGGTCAGGTGCCATTACAGTTTTCGCCTCGCGCACCCCCTAGTGGCAGCTCGCGCGCACCACACTTTGGGAAACCCTTGATTAAAGAATCTCCCAAATACAAGGCTTTTCTAATAAATAACACAACTCAGGTATTTGGTCAAAAAACCGACAGTGTCAGACGATTACCGTAAAATGTATTTGTTACAAATAGAGACCGCGGGCGCAATGTAGTTTGTTTGAGTGGAGTTGCCATACTGTGACGTCATCTGGAGGCTAAAGATAATGGGGAATTTCTTCACGTCCATGTTTACAAACCGCAATCCCGCTCTACAAGTAAGTTATCCGGACCAATCACAATGTTTTGCGTAATCGTGCAAACGTTAAACCAATCATGTATAGTGACGTCATCAGGAGGCGCAGGGCCCCGAGCTGATCTGGTACATAGACCTGCAGCTTTTATATGTGTCTCTTGTCCAACACACTTCAGTCAAAAAATCTGTGCTCATAAGACGGGCCTTCAGAGGTAAGCAGGAGCAGGCCGGTACTAATATCTACACTAACTAGAACCTCCTAATGAACCGGTACTAAACCACAGTCCCTTACCTTCACCAAAGATACCAGATAAAACCTTCTCCAGGACCGGCAAACCCTTTAGATGCTCCATAATACAGCAATCCTTTAAAATGTCTCATTGGGGACCACAAACCATCTAAACCACCTTAGCATCCAGTAAAACCCAATCTCAATGATCCACCTGAGCAGTCGTGCCATGAGCTCGGAACACTTGCTGAGTTTCTCCTCCTGCCTGGTGACGCTGGCTCCGCCCTCGCTGCGATCCGGCCAATAGAACGCTGAGATGCTGTCAATGAGAAGGAGAGCCACACTGGGCCGAGAAGATAACGTGGTCTCCAGGAAATGAAAAGTGAGGAGGAGCTGGGAGGAGGAGCAACAGTGGACCACCAGGAGGCGAGAAAGACAGGAACGTAGTGCTGCATCATTTGACCTGGCTGATGTCAAACTTGTGGAAACACCTGGAGACAAAGAAACTGTCTTATTCAGTTATGTAGCTTTGAAGCATCCAAAATCCTGGACGTGTTATTGGTTTCACCTGCGTTCAGTCGGTTGTCAAGGATGCTGACCAGCCGGAACATGTCCAGACTGTAGTCAGTGTCCACAAAGACAACGTCCACCTCTAGACCGCCAGCCGCCACTGGCAATACACACCGACACAGAAGGTGGTAGAGTAGCTCTGTCTTACCTGTAAAATACCAGAACAGAGTTCTCAGGTGGGTCTGAGGAACCTTCCCGCGGAACTAATGGAAAACTCACCTGTCCCCTCCGGACCATACAACTCCACCACCTCACCTGCCAGAGTCAAACACAACTGCCTTCAAAAACAACCAGCCAGCTTGACAGCTTGTAGCAGCCATCGGAGGAAGTGGGTGGAGTTCCTTACCATGGTCAGGTCCTCCATCATCAGCAAACAACCGAGGCTCAATGTCCTTCAGGCAGCGACGGGCCTCCAGGCGGGCAAACAGCTGCAGAGACACAAGATTCTGATTCTGAACCAACTGACACTATTAACATAGACGTAGACTGTACCAGGTAAATCTGTTATTAACACCAGGACATAGACTGTACCAGGTAAATCTGTTAACACCAGAACGTAGACAGTTTCAAGTAAATCTGTTTTAAACACTAGAACGCAGAGAACAGATGTTATCTGTTAACACCAGGATGTAGACTATACCAGGTAAATCTGTTATTAACACCAGGACATAGACTGTACCAGGTAAATCTGTTATTAACACCAGGACGTAGATTGTACCAGGTAAGTCTGTTATTAACATCAGGACATAGACTGTACCAGGTAAGTCTGTTATTAACACCAGGACGTAGATTGTACCAGGTAAGTCTGTTATTAACACTAGAACGCAGAGAATAGATGTTATCTGTTAACACCAGGATGTAGACCGTACCAGGTAAATCTGTTATTAACATCAGGACGTAGACGGTACCAGGTAAATCTGTTATTAACATCAGGAAATTGAATGTACCAGGTAAGTCTGTTAACACCAGGACGTAGACTATACCAGCTAAGTCTGTTATTACCACCAGGATGTAGACCGTACCAGGTAAATCCGTTATTACCACCAGGATGTAGACTGTACCTGGTAAATCTGTTATTAACATCAGGACGTTGACTGTACCAGGTAAGTCTGTTAACACCTTGAAGTAGACTATACCAGCTAAGTCTGTTATTACCACCAGGACGTAGACTGTACCAGGTAAATCTGTTATTAACATCAGGACGTAAGTCTGTTATTAATATAAGGACGTAGGCTGTACCAGGTAAATCTGTTATTAACACCAGGACGTAGACTGTACCAGCTAAGTCTGTTATTACCTCCAGGACGTAGACTGTACCAGGTAAATCTGTTAACACCAGAACGTAGACAGTTTTGAGTAAATCTGTTTTTAACACTAGAACACAGAGAACAGATGTTATTTGTTAACACCAGGACGTAGACTGTACCAGGTAAATCTGTTATTAACATCAGGATCTGATTGGCCACTACTGTGGTCACCCTGGATCTGATAGGTTGGCTCCTAATTTTTGAACCAGGATAAGTACAATGCACCTATTAATCACAGTGGAAAGCTCACGTGTGATGCAGATCTAGGTTCAGATAGGGATTAAGAGAAGTTATTATAACTACATTTGAAACAAACAGACCAGATTTCTGGTCAGTTACAAATTCTTTTGAGATTTGTGGGTCGCATATTCCAGTACGTCAGACCTCCCGCTTTGTGTTGCGTTAAACTTGCTGCACTACTAATTACACGGAGAAAGTAGAACGGGTCAACCAAAACTTCTGTTCTGGCTGAAGTATCTTGTCGATTGGTAAGAACATTTATTCCGTTGTATACTTTGTCTATGAATGTTTCAATGCGTCATTCAGTCCCAAAAGCCATAAGCCGCAGGCTAGCTGCTTGGTCAGTTTGGTCCGTGAAGACATAATTCATGAAGTGAAGAAAAGTGAAGTTTTCTCAGTAATCGCTGATGAGACCAAAGACTTAAAAAAGAAGGAGCAGATTTCACTGGTTCTTCGTTATTACTACAACGGAGCAGTGCATGAAAGCTTTGTTGACTTTCAACAAGCAACCAAGTTAGATGCAGAAGGACTTAAGGACAGAATAGTCCACTGTTTGGAAAGATATGGACTTGAGTACAGAACCAACCTTGTTGGACAATGCTACGATGGAGCGTCTGTAAAGAGTGGGCAGCATTCTGGAGTGGCAGCGAGAATAAAAGCTGAAGCAATGCAGTCTATGTACACTGTAATGCCCATTGCTTTAAGCTGGTACTGGTAGATGCTGTGAAGGCAGTCCCAGAAGCAGACTGCTTTTTTCCCTTGATGCAGAAGACAAATGTTTACATGTCTGGTTCCTATGTTCATCAGAAGTGGCAGGATACACAAAAAGAAACATATGGAGGCTCAGTGATACCAGATGGGCATGTCGATATGTGGCCTGCAAAAATCTCATGGAGCGTTTACCAGCTGTACTTCATGTTCCTCATAGTATAGCTGAGGAAAATGTGGGAGAAAGATCTATTGATGCCAGAGGTTTACTGTATCAGTTAGACCTAAGCTTTGTTAGTCTTACTGCAACTTTCTGAAGGCTACTTGAGGCTGCAAAGCTGCTTTCAGACACCCTTTAGTCTCCTTCACTTGACCTCGGTATGGCAGTGGACTTGGTGAATGCTCTAAAGACTCTTTGGGAGTACAGAAGTGAATTTACTGATGTTCTGTGGAAAGATATAGTTAATGCTGCCACACAGTGTAAAATAGTTACTGAAAATGCTGAAACCGTCAATCCCAAAAAGTACCTTCAAGACTTGGTGGGTCTGTCATTGTATCTACACTTGGTCAGCACACATGCAAAACAGGAGGCAAGGATACTTTTAGCATGAGAGTCTTCTACCCTGGTGTGGACGCAATGATTGGAGAGATGATAGACGTTTCTCCAAAGAAAGTTGTGACATCGTGAGAGGATTCAAGCCATGGATCCAAAAAGCTTGACTTTTCTTCAAGAGGATCCAATGTGTCACTTAGCAGAAATTTATGAGAGTGATGTTGAAGATCTCAGTCATGAACTCCACAAGACAAGGAGGCTTTTGGAAAGAGAGCAACAAGCGGGAATGAAGCCCTTTTCAACTGAGCCTCACAAGGATATTAATCATCTCTGTAAGATAGCAATGACACTACCAGTCAGTACAGCAGCATGTGAGAGAAGCTTCTTCTCTGAAACGAATCAAGAACCATTTGTGCTCTACGATGTCTAATGGTACAATAAGTAATCTGGGTGTTCTTAACAATGAAGCTAGAAGAGAAAAGTCACTTGGCATGGATCGGATCATCCTACGTTTTTCTACCAATCATCACAACAGGAGAATCAATCTGTTTTAAATAAATAATGCTTTGCTTTTTTGTTCATTAAGCATAGGTGCCTAAACCATATTTTGGCTTTATGTTGCAATGTCAATAAAAAAAAGCGCTTCTTCTTCCTATCATTTTTTTCTTGCTTTCCAAAACTTTCAAATATGACTCAGTCAATCATACCATGAGGCTAAAGATGTGCAAGATAGATAAATGGTTTACTCCTGTATTTAATAGTGCATGTGTAAGAAAGATAAATCCATAACCTGTTTGTGAAATATTTCATACACAAGCACTGTCACAACAGAGATGTCTTGGTTACTGCAAGGAAATTATTACATTTTTATTGGTTCATGCCACAGTTAGGTGTGGTTTTTGACTAATATCTGTTTCTGAACTTTAAATAAAGAACATTTGTGTCAACGTTTGACTTATTTTATGTATATATATTTTCTGAACCTGCTCATTCCTGTTAGGTGCCATGAAGCAGGAAGGTGAGGCTTGTCTATATAACTTTTCTGGCCATCTTTCTCCAGCTTTATGCTCCATGTTGGCCGCCCCGGTAAAATGTTCTGGCTGCTGATGGATTGTTAATGCCGCGCCAGGCATTAACAATAATCTCTGTCTCCGGCATAAAGCGCCTTTCTCTGAAAGGGGAAACCTTAAAGAGGCGCGCTGAGCCGCTAACTGACGCTCCCTCCTTTACTTTGAAAAGCCTACAGAGACAGTTCCGGTGTTAAACTCCAGGGATTTGCACCGTCAACCTCATCAGTTGGAGGCTATTTCCATCACAGCTGACATCGCAGACTCCCCCTCAGCCTCAAGCTCACCTGCCCACGTCACAAGCTCACCTGAGTGCCGCTCTCAGCCATCTCTCCACGACCTTCTTCTTCTTCTTCTTCTTCCTCTTTATTTGGCGGATTACAAATAACTCACAGGTGCATACTGCCCCCTGCTGTACAGGAGTGTGTAGCTTAATGTGTTCTACATACTGTATTCTATTTTTTTAATTTTGTATTATGTAAAATAAAAACAACGCTTTATTAATTACCCTAAAAGCCTCATTGTTCAATAAGCACCGTAAAAATGTAACCCTTGTTCATTGCCTGTTTGTCAGTTTTTGTAGAGGAGCTGAGCAGCTCCTTCAGTGACAGGCTTAGACATTCTGCCTGTAAAAAGGAGCGCTACTGCAGGTCATTCATTCCTGCTGCTATCACATTATATAATACTGCACTATAACTGTAATAACTAATGTGCAATAATCTATTTAATACCCTGTGCGATAATCCTGAAGAAGTGACTTCTGCTGCTATCACCACGTGAATATATGTCAATACATACACACACACATATACATATATATATATATATATATATATATATATATATATATATATACAGTGGGGAGAACAAGTATTTGATACACTGTTGATTTTCCAGGTTTCCCCACTTGCAAAGCTTGAAGAAGACTGTAATTTTTATCATAGGTACTCTTCAACTGTGAGTGATGGAATCTAAAACAAAAATCCAGAAAAATACAATGTATGATTTTTAAATAATTAATTTCTATTTTATTGTGTGAAATAAGTATTTGATACACCAGAAAAATGAAACTTAATATTTGGTACAGAATCCTTTGTTTGCAATTACAGAGATCAGACGTTTCCTGTAGTTGTTGACCAGGTTTGCACACACTGCAGCAGGGATTTTGGCCCTCTCCTCCATACAGATCTCCTCCAGAGCCTTCAGGTTTCAGGGCTGTCGCTGGGCCACACGGACTTTAAGCTCCCTCCAAAGATTTTCTATTGGATTCAGGTCTGGAGACTGGCTAGGCCACTCCAGGACCTTAAGATGTTTCCTACGGAGCCACTCTTTAGTTGCCCTGGCTGTGTGTTTTGGGCCGTTATCATGCTGGAAGACCCAGCCACGACCCATCTTCATCTTACTGAGGGAAGGAGGTTGTTGGCCAAAATTTCACGATACATAGCCCCATCCATCCTTCCCACAATACGGTGCAGTCGTCCTGTCCCCTTTGCAGAAAAGCATCCCCAAAGAATGATGTTTCCACCGCCATGCTTCATGGTTAGGATGGTGTTCTTGGGGTTGTACTCATCATTCCTCTTCCTCCAAACATGACGAGTGGAGTTTAAACCAAAAAGTTCTATTTTTGTCTCATCAGACCACATGACCTTCTCCCATTCCTCCTCTGGATCATTCAGATGGTAATTTGCAAACATCAGACGGGCTTTGACATGCGTTGGCTTGAGGAAGGGCACCTTGCGTGCACTGCAGGATTTTAATCCTTGACGGCGTAGAGTGTTACTAATTGTTTTCTTTGAGACTGTGGTCCCAGCTCTACTCAGGTCACTGACCAGGTCCTGCTGTGTATTTCTGGGCTCATTCCTCACCTTCCTCAACATCAATGTGAGATCTTGCATGGCGCCCCAGACCGAGGGAGATTTTCCGTTATTTTGTATTTCTTCCATTTTTGAATAATTGCACCAACTGTTGTTGCCTTCTCACCAAGCTGCTTGCCTATTGTCCTGTAGCCCATCCCAGCCTTGTGCAGGTCTACAATTTTATCCCTGATGTCCTTACACAGCTTTCTGGTCTTGGGCATTGTGGAGATGCTGGAGTCTGATTGATTGAGTGTGTGGACAGGTGTCTTTTATACAGGTAACAAGTTCAAACAGGTGCAGTCAATACAGGTAATGAGTGGAGAACAGGAGGGCTTCTTAAAGAAGAACTAACATGTCTGCGAGAGCCAAAATTCTTACTGGTTGTTAGATGATCAAATACTTATTTCACACAATAAAATGGAAATTGATTATTTAAAAATCATACATTGTATTTTTCTGGATTTTTGTTTTAGATTCTATCACTCACAGTTGAAGAGTACCTATGATAAAAATTACAGTCTTCTTCAAGCTTTGCAAGTGGGGAAACCTGGAAAATCAACAGTGTATCAAATACTTGCTGGGCCACACGGACTCCCCACTGTATATATATATATATATATACACTGTATATGTGTATATAACTGTGAATGTACATATGACATAATCTGCCTACTCCGATTTCTTTTGTATTTTTATTCTTATTTTTTCTCATTTTCTTTTTGATCCATCCATCCATCCATCCATTTTCCAAACCGCTTTATCCCTCATGGGGTCGCGGGGTGCTGGTGCCTATCTCCAACGTTCACTGGGTGAGAGGCGGGGTTCACCCTGGACAGGTCGCCAGTCTGTCGCAGGGCAACACAGAGAGACAAACAGGACAACCAACCATTCACACACAAACTCACACCTAAGGAGTCGAGGAGAGAAGCCAATTAACCTAACAGTCATGTTTTTGGACTGTGGGAGGAAGCCGGAGTACCCGGAGAGAACCCACGCATGCACAGGGAGAACATGCAAACTCCATGCAGAAAGACCCAGGGGTGTACTCGAACCCAGGACCTTCTTGCTGCAAGGCAACAGCGCTACCCACTGCGCCACTGTGCAGCCCTTCTTTTTTTTTTTTTTTTTTTTTTTTTTTTTTTTTTTTTTTTTTGATCCACTGCATATAACTGATGCACTTTCTCCTACTTTTGGCACCTTCTTCTGACTATTGATTGACCAATCTCCAACGTGAGATCAATAAAGCCTGTCTTATCTTATCTTTTCAGTTCATGCCTTCATTATGTGTAATGTAAACTGTAATGTGAACCGGAGTAGCCAAAGAAATTTTCGCTACGGTACCACGCAGTGATAAATATTCTATATACTATTCAATTTCCTCCCTATCCCCGTCTGTCCCTAATATAATCCTCCATTCTGTCCCTGTCTCCCTAGTTACGTCCCTCCTCTCTCCTTCAGTTGCACATTTATAGTTCATCAAAACATGATCCACATTTTC
Source organism: Fundulus heteroclitus (assembly GCF_011125445.2). NCBI lineage: Eukaryota > Metazoa > Chordata > Actinopteri > Cyprinodontiformes > Fundulidae > Fundulus > Fundulus heteroclitus. Next base: position 37,307,294 of record NC_046381.1, read on the forward strand.
TTTTCCTACACAACCCTCACAGATATCATTAGTCCTCTTCCCTAGTATAAACAAAAACTCATTAAAGCAGGTTTGATCGACTCTTATTCTAGTCAAAATGACCTCTTCCCTTCTGCTTCTTTCGAAATAATTTCTAATTATTATAGATCCCTGAATTATTTATAAGCTTAATCTTTTCTCATCTTCAAACCATCTTTTTTGTCATATCTCTATTTCTTTCCTTTTAATTATTGATTTACCTTACCCTGGAATCTGAACCATAATCTGCTTTCCTAAAGCCTTTTTATCTTATCTGCTGTTTCTTTTCCTTTCACCCCTTCATGCTGGTACCCAACAGAATGTCTGTTCCACACCTAAATAACCTGAATAAACTCTAAGAGTTTCCTTTTGAGTGAATATTTTCCGTCACTGCTTTTGAATCTGTGCATATCCCACCTGTCCGGTCTAACCTCCTCCAATTATTGCTGCTGTGTACAGACAGAAGGTCTATTAATCTTTTACAGATACGTATATTAATGTGATTGAACTTGATTTTGTAAAGTGCCTTGAGATGACATGTTTCATGAATTGGCGCTATATAAATAAAATTGAATTGAAATAAACTTGGGAATATATTTCCCTTTGGATTCTTTGAACCATCTGTATAGATTTAAAATAACAGACTATAATACAGTTGTCTAATACATAAGCTAGTTTTAACTACAACGTTGTTATGTTTCCATTCTCTTTTAATTTCATGTACTTTCATGTCAACTTTTGTTTCTAGAAACAACCATGGTGGCACTAACTAGGTTATTAGAGAATGTTTTATCTTCTAACTCTTGTTTTTGCCCTTTCACTTCCTGTCCATCCAACGCGTTTCTCTTACATTTAGAGTAACAGTTCTTTAATATGCTGGTTGTTGGATTTTCTACTTTCAATTCTTATCCAGTATGAAAGTGAAATTGTCTCTTTTCTCCAGGAGTCTCCAGAACCACTGATCTCTATAATACACTGGAATGCTTATTTTACCAAAAAACTGAAGTCACTGGCCGCCATCTTGCTACTCCCTACTCTCCCAGAATCCCACAGGATTTGGTTGCAACAACAAGCAGTTTTCTGGCTGAGTGAAAACGTTTCACAGGTAATTCTACAGTCAGTGGATGTACTAACACTATCAACTACTAGGAAATTAGGTGCTGAAATATTTTACATGTTATTCATATTAAATATATATATATATATATATATATATATATATATATATATATATATATATATATATATATATATATATATATTTGTAAATATGTGTTTTTGTATATTGTTATTTATATATTTATAAATGTACATATATAAACATATATATTTAAATAAATAAAATGCAAAATATGTCAGCACATGACTTTTTTCATTACTTGATCGTTTTAAAACATAACATAAAGTATATGACATTTGACATTTTAAAGGTTTTAAGCCCCCCCTGAACATGAGAAAATCCCCGTTATTCGATGCTGTAGCGCACATATTCCCTAGTTACTGGGGGAAATAGGGAGTACCAATATGGCGGCTGGTGGCTTCACAGCGACTCGTTCTAACAGCAGCTATTAGCACTCCAGTGGATAATAGAGCTCAGTGACTATAACCCGCCTGTCAGCTTGACTGTGACATCACTTCCGTCCGACAGGACGTGGCTTTTCACAATAAAAGTCGTAGTTGACAGGAAAGGTGAAAGCCAGGAACAAGCGTCCAGGTCTGGATCGGTCCTGCAGGCTGGACCGGACCCGTGGTTCTGATCCACACCTTTCTGGAAAAAAACATTTATTCACTTGAAGAACCTGAAGCCAATGAAAGAGTTTAATCTGAACCGCCTCATGTGGGTAAAAGTGTTGGTATTAAACCCAGAACCTTGTGGATCAGTTGGTGCTGTTTGCCAGCACATGAATATCACATATGGATAAACATTAACTGGGCCTGACGGAACCGTCCTGCGGGTCCTGGTTTAAATGCAGAAGTTGTGACAGAAGCTGGAGGAGCCATAGAAACATTTAGTTCCTCCAACATTTCATCACTAAATGAAGAACAGGCCCAGGAAAAAGCCTCGGGGGTCACACAGGTGGGTTTATAGAGGACTGTGCTGGTCCCGGTGTCCAGTTCTCTGATTCTGGGTCACATTTATAATTCAGAGGTTCAACCATTAAAGTTCTGCTGGTTCTGGTCTCATCAGACCTGCTCAGTCTGGGGTTTGCTGCATGCATTCAGCATCCTTATTGCTGCCTGCACCTGAACGCACCACGTTCTAAGAGCTGATCTGCATGTGAGAAAGCCAGCAGACACATGAGTGTGTTGGAGTTTTATTGAACACATTTATCTTATAGGTCGTCTTTAATTTCTTTACAAATATAATGAGTCTGGGAAGGTGAAGCAGAAACACAGCACACACAATCTTGTTTCTGATGAATAAACTAATAAATATAAATAAAAAACAATAACTGCAGTTGCTCAAACATGTACTGTCCCTTTAATTTGCGCTCCAAACTTCTCTGGTGGTGATGGTTCTGGTTCTTCTGCATGCAGAAACATCACAGCCTGTCAGTGAGAAAATATCTACACACTGATGAGGAAGAGGGGAGCCATCACCCCTTGTGACCTGGCTGACAGCGCCACCTGGTGGCACACACATAGCAGAACCCTGGTGTGACGTAGATGGAGGTGTTCCAGTTAAGCCAGAAGTTAAATAGAAAACAATTTACCTGTCTCTCACACACAGAGCTGATGGTCCTCATTATGTGAGTGAAACACTGAGGGTCCGCATCTCTTTTAGGGAGGATCATGGCAGCCAGCAGTATGATCAGAGAGGAAGGGACATGTGGAGGAGGTCTGTGGACTTCAGCTCAGTCAGCAGACTGGAGGTCTGATGAGACCGGCCCGGTTCAGAAAGCCGGGTTAGTGCACATCCAGAGTAACTTCTGGGGTAAACTCCTGCAGACCCTGGCGTTTCCGTTTCAGAAAGCTCAGAAGCGGCTACCCTGAGTCAGATCATGACAACAAATTACTCTGTGAAACAACATTACTGCCGAGCAGAGTGGGTTGGGCTAAGCCTGGAAGTTTATAAAACGCCTGGAGGTCTGTAGACAGCCTGAAAGGTGACCAATGACAGAGAATCAGCAGAAAGAGGGAAAAGGGTACCACTTGTGATCAACCTGCAGCATTTAACAGTAAACTGTTAGATGCTGTTAGATGCTGAGATGCCTGAAACCTCAGCAGACAGCAGCTGTGACCACATTTACACACTTGAGTGGACATGATGGACTGGACTAATAAAGCAAAGAGCGTGAGGAAACCAAAGCAGGAGCTGCAGCATGGCTAACAGCTGCCAGCAGGTATCTCTATGTTAAATAAAACTACATCTCTGAGCAGCAAAGTTCTCAAATATCCATTTTGGCTAACATTGTGCTTTCCTTTCTGCAGACTTCTGTATGAGAGCGTTAGCATGCTAACAGCCTGGTTAAACCTGAGCAGGAAACAGGGAGCTAACAGCTAGGTGGCTGCTGATGAGCAGAGTGCTGGCGGCCCATCAGGACATGATGCCGAAGACGGGGTTGTGTCGACAGATGCTCGGCCCGATCTCATCGTAGTCCTTCTTGGAGTGACAGACCTGGAAGAACTCGGGCTGCAGAAACAGCACCGATAGGAAAGCATGAAGAAAGCAGTGGAAACCCATTCAAATTCAGAGTTTGGGGATAGTTTTAGGGAAAAGTTAAAACTTAAAGTTCCTCTGCGTGTCCTCACCGTGGACGCCAGCATGGAGCCTCCAAACCAGACAGCATAACGCTGCATGTGATGGGTCACAACCTGAACCTCCATAGGCTTTGGCTGCAGAAACACACACATGTTCAGGTTGCAGCAAACATGCAGATTCCTGGATGCATCTGTTCAAAGCATCCAATCCGGACCTGATGCACTGAACAGATACGATCTGCAAACGCTGATTTCATACAAGTCATCTCCCAATGCCAGTCGGCCTGGTTTCATGCTGTTTGGATCTAGAGGTGGCCACTCGACACGGTGGGTCAGGAAAAGGCAACAGAGAAACAGAGAAAACTCTACCTGTGTGTCTTTGCTAGTGTCACACCTGAATTTCCTCACTGTGCAACAATAAAGGAAATGTATCTTTGTTTCTGCTTTTATTGCTTTATTTTATCCTGTGACATTGTGTTTTTAAGGCTCTCACTTTGACTATTTATTGCTTATTTTTACGTCTGAAGCACTTTGCTTACTTTGCTGTAACTGTGCAGTTTAAATAAAGTGCATAAGTTCTAGCTAATTGTGAGAAGGTTTGTCCTCTAGGTGGCAGCAGAGCAGTTTTTAAACAGCCGCACATCTTTTCAGGTTTCAGAGGAAAGAACTTTCTGACTGCTGAGGGACAAACTGAACAGGTCGTGTGATCCTGACCTTTATCCTTCCTGCACTCAGCTCTTCGCTCAGCTTCAGCCGGGCGTCCACCACCCTCTTCAGGTCTCTCTGCAGCCGCCGCCCAAAGTCTCTGAACATGGTGGAGCCTCCAGAGAGCACGACGTTCTGACAAACAGACAGAACAGTTTCATGTCAGTCCTGCCGGTTTAAGGTGAAGGAGGTTCTGCTGTTAGGGCCGGCTCCAGCAGACAGAAGAGTCCACCCTGAGGTGATGCTGCTGGGAGGAGAGAAGCTTCTCAGGTTCATCCAGGTCACCAGGATGGAGCTGGAAGACTAGGACCACTTCAACCTGACAGCATGTAACACCGGGTTTAGTTCTGGATGGAGCTGGACACATCCAGGCTTCTCTGAGCCTGAGAGCCAGCCCCAGAGTTTCCTCTTTGAAACCGCGATGCTGGAGGCATATTTTACACACATTAGTGACCCAGGCTGTAGGAATAAGAAGCTTTTGGCCAGATAACTGAAGAAAAACAAAATGACCTTTATGAAAAGATCTGTGAGCGGCCACAGCAAAACCAGGACTGGTTTGACTTATTTACAGATTCACTCTTTAATGGAAATAAAAGTTTAAAAAGACATGACCATTTGAAAGTTGGCAGTCAAGATTAGTGAGAAAACAGGCCTCAGAGTTTCTTTAACAAAAGCTGTTCATTTGCATCACTTAGCATGGCTTTCTGCTGCACCCCCCACCAGCCCTGCCTGTCAGCTCATTGCTGATGGGAACCAGCGGCACTATTTGTCTATGTATAGATCATTTACAGACCTGCATTACAATATTACGTTCTGTGCATTGAACAAACATCTTTAAGCTGTCCACAAATTACACCTAATTTACTGTAACACAAGTAAAATTAAGTTAAAAAAAAACATCTTTGCATGTTGCAACTCTGCTCCAACGCTCAAGTAAAGATGTTGCTACGTTGCAGGGATGGAGATCTGGGCCGTTCCCGGCATTTTGTCTGTAAATATTTCATAAAGTAACTCCCTTTGGGATCATCGGGGCTCCTCTTCCTCCATTAAGGACATTTCAACACAGCCTGTAACATCATCAGGGACCCCTCACCCCCCCACCATGGACTGTTCTCCCTGCTGCCCTCTGGGAAGACGTTCCACAGCATCCGCTGCAGGTCCACCAGGTTCTGCAGGTCCACCAGGTTCTGCAGATCCACCAGGTTGTGGTGCAGGTCCACCAGGTTCTGCAGATCCACCAGGTTCTGCAGGTCCACCGGGTTCTGCAGGTCCACCAGGTTGTGGTGCAGGTCCACCAGGTTCTGCAGATCCACCAGGTTCTGCAGGTCCACCGGGTTCTGCAGGTCCACCGGGTTCTGCAGATCCACCGGGTTCTGCAGATCCACCAGGTTCTGCAGGTCCACCGGGTTCTGCAGGTCCACCAGGTTCTGCAGGTCCACCGGGTTCTGCAGGTCCACCAGGTTCTGGTGCAGGTCCACCGGGTTCTGCAGATCCACCAGGTTCTGCAGGTCCACTGGGTTCTGCAGGAGTTTTTTCCCTGCTCCCATCAGACTGTTGAACTGCAGAAAGTTGGACTCTGAACTGCTGAAGACACAAAATGGACACTGAAATTTATTTATTGAGATTTTCTGCATTTTACCGTGATTTTCCAAGCTGTATGCAAATTAAATTTCGTTCTGTACGCACTCTGTGCATGCAGGTAATAAATAAAGTTGTCTAAGTCTAAGATCTCCGGCACAAATGAACGTCACAAGAGAAACAGCAAACAACCTAAATGGACCTGTTCACAATTTTCAGCCCCGTCCAGAGAGCAGCATCATTTCTGGGTCTGCTTTGGCCGTTTTTACCGCTGACACAGCGACCCCCCCCCCCACCGCATCCTGCATGTTGAAACAGGTTCTAGATAAAATCAACAGGAGTAGCTGTGTCACTTGATCAGTTTTAACACATAACCGCTCTGAAAAACGGCTAAAGTAGGAAACCAGTGTCCATGCTGAAACAGCGGTGCTTTGTCAGTGGTGCATTCAATGCAGTGGGACTTTACACAACTAGTCCACAGATGTCCCAAAACACCACATGCCATTGTGAGTGATATAACTAATCCATAGATTAGTTTTTTAGGTATGTTGTCTACATAGTAAACAGGGTTTGAAGCACTAAATTACTGAAAACTGTGATCGGTCCTGTTCCTGCTGACTTTCCCAGATGTGAAAGATAATCATTTTCTAATCAAATTAAATTTATTCACAGCACTTTCTAAAACAACTGCTGTTGGTTAAAGTGCTGCAGACAAAATGACACATTACAACAATAATTCAAATTTAAAACAATAAAAACATTACAAGGCTAAATAAAACCATAAATGAATGCACGGTCAGCGTAGCATTAAAAATAAGCGACCGGTCTGGATCAGCTCTGGGTTTGCAGAAGGAAGTTCTGCTGTATTCTAGACACAGCAGATTCACAATTTACTCAACAATAAAAGAACTGGAAAACTATCCTTATTTGTTGTATAAGATCAACAGCGTCCCAAAATATAAATCTAATTCTGCGTTCAGACCAAACGGCTTTTAAGCATCATGGGCATCGGGTTTACGTTACAATCACAGAGGCTCCGTTATGTGACGTACCGTAATATTTTTACTTCTTATCACTGATAAATGTTAACGTTTAAACTGATAAATGTTAACGTTTAAACTGATAAATGTTAACGTTTAAACTGATAAATGTTAACATTTAAACTGATAAATGTTAACGTTTAAACTGATAAATGTTAACGTTTAAACTGATAAATGTTAACGTTTAAACTGATAAATGTTAACATTTAAACTGATAAATGTTAACGTTTAAACTGATAAATGTTAACGTTTAAACTGATAAATGTTAACGTTTAAACTGATAAATGTTAACATTTAAACTGATAAATGTTAACGTTTAAACTGATAAATGTTAACGTTTAAACTGATAAATGTTAACGTTTAAACTGATAAATGTTAACATTTAAACTGATAAATGTTAACGTTTAAACTGATAAATGTTAACGTTTAAACTGATAAATGTTAACGTTTAAACTGATAAATGTTAACATTTAAACTGATAAATGTTAATGTTTAAACTGATAAATGTTAACATTTAAACTGATAAATGTTAACGTTTAAACTGATAAATGTTAACGTTTAAACTGATAAATGTTAACGTTTAAACTGATAAACGTTAACATTTAAACTGATAAATGTTAAAGTTTAAACTGATAAATGTTAACGTTTAAACTGATAAATGTTAACATTTAAACTGATAAATGTTAACGTTTAAACTGATAAATGTTAACATTTAAACTGATAAATGTTAACGTTTAAACTGATAAATGTTAATGTTTAAACTGATAAATGTTAACGTTTAAACTGATAAATGTTAACATTTAAACTGATAAATGTTAACGTTTAAACTGATAAATGTTAACGTTTAAACTGATAAATGTTAACGTTTAAACTGATAAATGTTAACGTTTAAACTGATAAATGTTAACGTTTAAACTGATAAATGTTAACATTTAAACTGATAAATGTTAACGTTTAAACTGATAAATGTTAACGTTTAAACTGATAAATGTTAACATTTAAACTGATAAACGTTAACATTTAAACTGATAAACGTTAACGTTTAAACTGATAAACGTTAACGTTTAAACTGATAAATGTTAACGTTTAAACTGATAAATGTTAACGTTTAAACTGATAAATGTTAACGTTTAAACTGATAATGTTAACATTTAAACTGATAAATGTTAACAGTTAAACTGATAAATGTTAACGTTTAAACTGATAAATGTTAACATTTAAACTGATAAATGTTAACGTTTTAAACTGATAAATGTTAACGTTTAAACTGATAAATGTTAACGTTTAAAACTGATAAATGTTAACAGTTTAAACTGATAAATGTTAACGTTTAAACTGATAAATGTTAACATTTAAACTGATAAATGTTAACGTTTAACTGATAAATGTTAACGTTTAAACTGATAAATGTTAACGTTTAAACTGATAAATGTTAACGTTTAAACTGATAAATTGTTAACAGTTTAAACTGATAAATGTTAACGTTTAAACTGATAAATGTTAACATTTAAACTGATAAATGTTAACGTTTAAACTGATAAATGTTAACATTTAAACTGATAAATGTTAACGTTTAAACTGATAAATGTTAACTTTTAAACTGATAAATGTTAATGTTTAAACTGATAAATGTTAACATTTAAACTGATAAATGTTAACGTTTAAACTGATAAATGTTAACGTTTAAACTGATAAATGTTAACGTTTAAACTGATAAATGTTAATGTTTAAACTGATAAATGTTAACGTTTAAACTGATAAATGTTAACGTTTAAACTGATAAATGTTAACGTTTAAACTGATAAATGTTAACATTTAAACTGATAAATGTTAACGTTTAAACTGATAAATGTTAACATTTAAACTGATAAATGGAGCCTCCTGAGTGAAGCCACTAACCTGAGACACGTGGACCGACGCTGGGCGGCTGAATTGGGCGCCTGCAGGCGTCCTGGCGGGGGATGCGGCTCCGCTGGCGGTCAGCAGGTTGTCAGACTAGTAGCTGAAAGCGTCCCTCGTCTAGGTGCAGCTCCTGCAGCAGGTGGTGAAACTCCTCTGAGTTATCTGGTGGATCCAGACACGGCGCAGAGGTTCTCTAGATTTATTCAGGAAATAAAGCCACGCCACAACTTCACAAAGAGGCCGGCAGAGTCACTCTGCCAGAGCCTGAAGTTTTAGTAGCACAAGCGTCCCAGATGAGGTGCTGGACGGCTTTTTGACGCTCAAAAGGCGTTTGGTCTGAACGCAGCATAACTCTAAAGGTTCAGCCTCGGCCCCGGGGGGCCCGGTCTTTGCTCCATCACTGCTACGTTGTTATTGCTGCTATTTATTGCTCACTCAGCAGGAGGCATTATGCATTCTCTGGCTCACAGGTGATCAACGCTGATTAAATGGACTCCTGTTCGTTCTCACCTGATGATGTCAGTCAGCGTGGCTCTGCAAACTCTGGACAGAGGAAGTAAAGGAAATATTTCTCTCTGCTTATGGTTTATACTGCTATGACAAACATTGTTTTTTTCTGCATACGGGTGCATTTATAGAAATAAATATCTAACAAAACATGAAGCGTTTTTCCTAGTTTAATCTCAAACTCAGGTTTAAAAACGGTCCAGAGCACTGAAATGGATTTTAATGCAGCTACCCCGGTTGGTTCTGCTGCGACGCCGGCCCAGTTAGATCTGATTACTGCAGGCGGCTCGGCCCATCAGGCTGGCAGTGCGCAATCGTTACATGGCCATAACGTTTGAAACAGGACAAATATATCATATATGTTTGGGTTAGATTAAAACGCATAAAATATTCTGTCACTGATATTAAGAATGGAGAGCTACACGGCTTTTAATATGATGCACCAGAACAGATTTTTAAATATTCTCAACTCACCACTTCACGCCTTCATGTTCCACCAACATCTGCGATGTTCTTCTCCATTTCCTTGTCTCTGTCTCCTGCAAATGTTCTCCCCACAGCGTCTGAGGTCATGAGTTTCTCGTCGCTCTGCCACGAGCCCACATCAAAAGTTTAAGCTTTCAATAATCTTTCTTCATCTTCCTCTTCTCCCATTACCGTCAGCTGGAACATAAAAACGCTCTCTAAGTCTGCAGGTGCTACTTATTCCGCTTGATCTCCTCCTGAGGCAGAATCTGAGGCAGAACCGGGTCGGTCCTGATCAATATTTACTCCTGACCCATTCAGCTCGGTCCTTTTCCTCCAGCCACAGAAACTCAAACAGGTTAAGTAGCTGCATAAGTTTCCATCTGCTCCCTTCTAGCGCGCAGCTTATTGGCCGACACGCTGAGCCACACAAATGAGCCGAGGTTTCCCCACGCCAACATGCAGGTACCCCTCAGAGGGGATTAGAAGCTGAAAATATGTTTAAACGCAAAGTTTACCATTTTAAAACCTCCATAACGGCCATTTAAAACATTAAGGGGTTCTTCACAACTTCAACTAGCATATTTTGCAATAAAAGTCAAAGTTGCGTAGGCCACTGTTTTTTAGAAATTGAAGGTTTTTCTCAGTTTTCTCATTGATCTGCTGACTTGTTCCTACTTTTGCTGTGGCGGTTCACATTTATGAATTTTAATAATTCAATTCAGTTCAATTTTATTTCTAAAGCTCCAATTCACATCACATCATCTCAAGGCTCTTTCTAAAGTCAGCTTCCATCAGATCCTCCAGGTTGGTCAGAAAGTTTCCTCTCTAAGGAAAGCCAGCAGGTTGCATCAAGTCTCTCCAAGCAGCATTCACTCCTCCTGAAAGAGCGTAGAGCCACAGTGGACAGTCGTCTGCATTGTTGATGGCTTTGCAGCAATCCCTCATACTGAGCATGCATGAAGCGACAGTGGAGAGGAAAACTCCCCATTAACGGGGAGGAGAACCTCCAGCAGAACCACAACCAGGCTCAGTGTGAACGCTCATCTTTGCAGCAATCCCTCATACTGAGCATGCATGAAGCCACAGTGGAGAGGAAAACTCCCCTTTAACAGGGAGGAGAACCTCCAGCAGAACCGAAATAGAAGAAGCTGCAGCTCAAGAGGTGACTTTTACTCCCTTATGTGTTGTTGTGCAATCAAGCAATGAGGAAAAATCACACTGAGTTGTAATCAAAGGAATTGAACTGCCCCCCTATATATATATATATATATATATATATATATATATACATATATATATATATTCATTCAGGAGCTTTCCTCTGCCCCCTGAGGGAGGTAGACGTTGAATGCTTAGAGAGACAAAATACAGTTACATATCAGAGACTGGAGGCATAAAGTCACTCAATACTGTAAATGGTAATTTTACAGTATTTACACTTTGCTGTAGGAGAAGCAATATCCTAACTGTTGGTTTCTCTGAAAATACGGACAATAGATGTTACTGTGTCTTGGCTGATATTTGGCTGTACTCGTTCACCAGCCTCTGTGTGATAGCCCGTGGTTTATGACATGGTCAATGATAGTGGCCAGTTACATATATATATATGTGTGTGTGTGTGTATACATACATATATATATATATATATATATATATATATATATATATATATATATATATATATATATATAATGTGTGTACATATATATATATATATATATATAATGTGTGTACATATATATATATATATATATATATATATATATATATATATATATATATGTGTGTACATATATATATATATATATATATATATATATATATATATATATATATGTGTGTACATATATATATATATATATGTGTATATAACCGGGAGGTACACATGACATCATCTGCCTACTCCGACTTCTTTTGTATTCTTTTTTATTATTCTTTTTTTTTTTAATTTTTTTTATATTCTTATGTTTTTCTCATTTTCTTTTTGATCCACTGTACATAATTGATGCACCCTTTCCTACTCATGACTGACTACTGAGCTGATATGACAAGTGAATTTCTCCAATGTGAGATCAATAAAGACTATCTTATCTTATCTTAGCTCTCGTCCTTCTTTGAGCACCACCACGCATTCTTACTCCTAACCCTCTACCTTGCCCCACTCCTCTCCCTTGTCCTGGTACTCGTCTTCCTCGCCCTCGTGCAGGCATTTCTTTCTTTCTTTCTTTCTTTCTTTCTTTCTTTCTTTCTTTCTTTCTTTCTTTCTTTCTTTCTTTCTTTCTCACATTGTGTTGCTCCAAATTGTTCCTTTTCCAGCCAAGACCAGCCCTAAGATTCCTCTTTTATAGCATATGATCATGTGATTGAAAGAACCTCAACACTTGAGTGTGCTTCCTAGATGGGAATTATCTGTGTTTCTCATTAGCAATGGAATAAAATACAGGGAATATATTTGTGTTTCAATTCAATATGAAGAGTTGTTCACCTTGACTTTAGCCTGTAAGGTTAGGTTTAGAACGTGGTGTTATCTGTTCTGACATACAGTGTTAAAGCATTGGTAAATTTGGCTGTAAAATTCTATTGTTTTGGTCTTGTTTGAGCTAGTGTGTAAAAGGAGTTTAAGCATTTTTAATTTGCGTTAATTGTATGCATTATGTGTTAAAGCAAGAAGAAATGTGTTAATCGTATAGCTTACACATGTGGATGTAGTGCTAACTGTGTTAGGAGTTTTGGAAAATTGTTAAAAGTATTGAAAAATCTGTCATAACAATTGTAAAAAAACTGTAATATGGAAAATGTATATGTCTATTTAATAGTGTTTTGTATAATTTAAGGATTAACCCATTTAGCGACTGATCACTACAGCGCTCCTAGCTTCCAAAAGGAATAATAGCATTAATAAAATTAAGCGTCCTAAGGTTCCATATTTTACTGAACAAATCATTCTTTAAAATTTAATTTCATCAAATAATGCTTTGTTTAACACAGGATTAGAATTGTGAATGGGTTGAAACACATGCCAAATGTTGTTCTGAATTAGTTGAGCTAATTTAGCTCCATTCCACCTTCTTTAAGATGAACTTTGGTTCTTTAACTTAAATCTGAAGTGAATCAGGATTCACAGAATTATTCTGATGATGATCAACCACTTTGTTTTGTCTTTTGTTTCTTTTGTGTGTACATAGTTACTTAGCTTCTTTTTATCTTTATTTTGGCTTATTAGTTTTAGTTAAGTTTCACTAGCCTAGTAAATGGGATTTGTTGATTGTAATATAGTGTTAATTCAGATAAACAGCATTCTATAGTGATGTTCTCTGGATGTTCATTTCATTTGTTTATAAATTCTTGAACTTGAAGAGAAGTTGTCACTCATTTATTCTATATGTGTGCAGAGTTTGCAGTTAGAACGTCAGTGCTCGTATCATCCCTTTCAACCATTGTCCTGATATCAGCTGATTGAGCTCATATTCACACACAACATCTAACAGACAGAGAGTTATTTATGAAACATTAAATAACTTTAAAACAGTGTATTATGGCACAACACGTTACCCTAAAAACCGGAAACAAACTGAATTGTTAGACACTGAGACATTTGCATCTCTACTACCCACATACACTTCCCTTCCGTCTGGTCATACAAATATACCACAGAGTGGGTCATCTCAACTCCAAACCATCTGTGTTTGGGTCAATGATGCTGCTTAGACTCACCTTATAAAGCGGCCTCCTCACATCGATTGGACAGCTCTGAATGACCTCATCAACAACATCAGAAATCGGCTGCATGAAGTCTGGGTTAGCAAACTGGAAAAATTGACAAAATATTTAAATTTGATGAATATTCTTTACAGACGACACTTTCTACCTGACTCTGTTAGTCTATAAATCCCTGAATTAGCACCTAAATCCATCACAGACTTGTTATCAGGGCATCAACCCTCCAGACCACTCAGGTCTTCTGACTCCAGCCTGCTCTGCAGAACCAGAACCAGAACCAGAACCAGAACCAGACATGGAGAAGCAGCATTTAGTTCCTATGCTCCACTGATCTGGAACAAACTCCCAGCAAACTGTAAAAGTGCTGAAAGCCTGAGTTCCTTTAAATCCAGATTAAAACACATTTGTTTAGAGCTGCCTATAAATGTTAATGTTTTAGTTTGTAGCTCAGCTTGTCTGATATCGTAAACTGCTGCTATTATTACTCTGCAATGTTGCCCCTCTGTAAAGTTTTTTTTCTCCACTAATATTTTTTTGTTCATGTTCAGCACTTTGAGTCGTCTTCTTACTGAACAGTGCTTTATAAATAAACTTGCCTTGCCTCCAGCCTTCTCTTTAGGCTCAGCTTTAAAGCAGCACTAAGTTATTTTCGAGTGGTGCTCCCCCTACAGGACATTTTGAAAATAGCACCGTCATAAGCTGATATCACCACAGTTCATGTTTTCTCTTCCTTTCCTTGTCAGACAAAGTTTTTTGTTTTGTTTTTGCATGTCATAAACTTTCAAAATCTGAAAGTCTTCTATGATCACCCGTGAGTAGCGGTTCAAGACTGGACTATTGTAATTCTTTACTATCAGGAAGTCCACAAAATGCAGTTCAAAGCCTTCAGCTGATCCAAAATGCTGCAGCAAGAGTTCTGATGAAAATCAACCAGAGGGATCATATTTCTCCTGTTTTAGCTTCCCTTCATTGGCTTCCTGTTAAATCAAGAATAGAATTTAAAATTCTCCTTCTAACGTATAAAGCCCTTAATAATCAAGCTCCATCATATATCAGAGCTCTGATTACCCCGTATGTTCCTAACAGAGCACTTCGCTCTCAGACTGCAGGTCTGCTGGTGGTTCCTAGAGTCTCTAAAAGTAGAATGGGAGGCAGATCCTTTAGCTATCAGGCTCCTCTCCTGTGGAACCAACTCCCAGTTTTAGTCCGTGAGGCACACACCCCGTCTACTTTTAAGACTAATCTTAAAACTTTCCTTTGTGACAAAGCTTCTAGTCAGAGTGGCTCATGTTACCCTGAGCTACCTCTATAGTTATGCTGCTATAGGCTTAGGCTGCTGGAGGACATCAGGGTCTATTTCTCTCTCTCTGCTGAGTTCTCCTACTGCTCTCTACTGTACTGTTCTGTTGACATGTGAATTTCTCCTCTGTGAGATCAATAAAGTCTATCTTACCTTATCAATCTGCATTGTCTGTTGTTTGTTGTGAATGCTGCTTGTCAAGACTTGATGCAACCTGCTTTGTTTCCTTAGAGAGGAAACTTTCTGACCAATCTGAAGACTAAATTGATCTTGGATAACTTGGATGTATGAAATTGAATTTGAATGTTGTGACTGGTTTTGCTTCTATAGTTCTGTGTATAAACTGGATCTGTTAGTTCTGTAAAAAGCCCTGAGATGACTTCTGTTGGGAACTATATAGATGAAATAAATTGAACGGGTGAAAGTGGAACAGCGGTTGTGTTCTGGAACCTCAGGGTGGAAGAAGATTTCTGGTCCAAGGAAGCGTTCATATCCCACGTCGATGTGGAAGGGGGTCTTAGTGACTGCATTGATTCCTCTGTACTGTTTGATCCACTTCCCAGGATCCGAGTCGTACTTTGTGAACTCCTTCACTATGTCGGGACAGATGTAGCAGTATCGCTCCTGAACAGAGAAACCCCAGAGTTTAAAAAAAGGAAGAGACTGAGAAGGAACAACAGATGAGGAGCAGAGGAGCACCTTGATGGCCTTGGAGGTCTCCAGCGACTGTTCCGGAGGAATCCCCACCTCTCGGTCTCTGAGCAGCTGCTGGATGAAGAAGGTAATGTCCCGCCCCGCTATAGGGATGTGTTTTATACAGCTGCCAATCACGTAGCCCTCAGCCTGTGACAGACAGCCAATCAGTGAGCAGCTTCTCCTCAGCTCCTGGCTGTTTAAGGTGTGTGTGGATCTCACCACAGGAATGGCGTGGGTCACCCCGTCTCCGCTGTCGATTACGATGCCGGTCAGGGTCCTCTGTCCAACCTGCCGGGACGTCCAGGACGCCGCCAATGCCAGCACCGCCTGACGGAGGAACACAGACAACCAAGGAGGTCTGGAACATCCTGCGCCCTGGCCAAAGATCTGTGCAAAAGCTCAGGCCCGTCTCACCTGCACTGCGATGTAGAGGCCGGGTATGTTGAATGTCTCGAACATGATCTCAGCCAAGTACTCTCTGTTTTCAGGAGTGTTGAGCGGTGGCTCTGTCTGCACAGGTAAAGCCAAACACACACTAAGGCGCGGAGAACATCCACTCACCTGGTTTTCTACCTGAGCTGGCACCTCTAGCTCTTCCATCCTGAGCTTTAGCATAACCTTCTCCTTACTGATAAGATATGCTGCAGCCTTTGCAGCCACATTCTCAGATTCTGGCTATTTTTAGACAGCCTTCAGTACAAGACTTCAAATCCACCAGAACACCATGCATTCTTTCCATGGCCTTTGGATCCATCTGGAACCTGAGGAACCCACTGTATCAAAGGGAAAATGACCCAGATACCACAAAGGTATCTGGGTCATTTTGCAGAAACATATTTTAAACATCTTAATAGCCCGCTTCCATAGCCACCAGTGTAACACTTAGTAATCATCAAATAGCTAAAAACCTGTTTCTCGGATTTTCATAGGAACCCCCTTAAATCCTCTCAAAAGCTGCACAAAGATTTTTAGAACCCAGGAGCAAAGCGACAACATGAGACACGTTTCATCGTGGATCTGAACCTCTCTGATCCTCAGCTTCATTTACTTCCAGGCGGCTGCAGCTACTGTTCTGTCTGAGGTTCTGTCCATACCCGAACATCCCAACACACACTCTCTGTACCATCAGAAAACTGTGGTCCTCAGGTTCAGCTCTCAGGTACTTGAAGATGACCTGCTCCATGAACTTCTCCATCAGATCCCAGTCTTCCACCATCCCATGACGGATGGGCCACTGAACAACAAACAAACCCCATTGAGTCTGTTGCTTGAGGTTTAATCGGGACAAACCTTCATCCTTTGATGTTTCTTCACATTCTCACCTTGGTAGCATAGTTGGGTTTGTCGATGGCTTCATCTCCGATGTAGAAGTCAAGGTCGTCTACTCCTCGGACAAGTCTCCTCTGAGCCTGCTCTCCAACACTGGCCGACTCCTTGATGGCGATGCCTGCAGAGACCACAAACAAGACTCAAAAGACGGATTTAACCTTTAGGTCCAGGTCCGCCCCGATGGATTGAAGAAGCTGTAGCCAAGTTAATCTGCAGGAGCAGAAGTTGCAGATGGTTCCATCCTGCTGGGCCTGCAGCAGGACACAAACCACCTGATGGTTTGGTCCTGGAACCATCATGGCCAAGCGAGGAGACTCAGACAGGCTGGTACTTACAGGAGGGCATGATGAACTGTGGCTCCGTGTTTCCTGCATAGCCGATCTTGGTGTACCTGCAGCCAGACGGAAGAAGCAGCAGATCAGTCCACAGATCAGCAGAGTGACTGACAGCAGCATCAAAAGCAGCAAAATATGGTTTTATACAAATGCATGATGTAACCCGGGTGTAAATCTCAGTGATCAAGCCTGTGTAAAATTGAACTTCCATCCCCTCACTACTTCATAGCCAATCACTGTCAAGTATCAAGGTCACATGTACTTCCACAGCCTATCAGCTAGGTATATTAGTAAGGAAGTAGGAAAGATAAGGACATGTTGGGAGAAGCAGAGCTGCAGGAGCTAACTACTTTTCCAGGATGAGATGGGGAGAAAAACCTATTATGTGAGACATAAACTGTGGAACTGGTGAGTGTTTCTGTGTGTGGCTTAGTGTTAGCTCATTGATGTCAATGTTTGTTTGTATACTCAGTAATTTAGCAGCTAAACAAATGGACGACCATATTAGATTTAAACAAACCACATGTGAACAATAGGGTGCCTTTAATGTTTGTTGAGCACTTGTTTATGTTAGGTTTTCTTTACATTTCATGTCAACTAATTTATATAGTGCGTATTTACTGGATTTTCATGGATGTAATTTATATTGAACTTTATATTTATATTCAATATGCATATTGACTGAAAATTGGAATTATTTATAGTGCAAAGAGTGCCGTTTATTGAATTTGTGTGTGCACACTAGAATGTTTTATATATTGAGAAAATGGTCCTGTTTTATTATTCAGGCCAGGTTTTGATGGCGAGCTGAAGATCCAGGCCTAGAGCCCAAGGAAGATTGCACTTTTGCGTGCATGAAGACTTGTTGATCTCCTGCCAGGCTGGTAGGAGGCTCCTTGCAGCCAACGAACAATTCTGTTCTACTCTGATCTGACTTGAGTCAGTCAGGACCTGCACTGCACCAAGCACTTTAAAAGAACTTGCTTGGGACCTTTAACTAACCCCAGCTTGGGGTGAATGAACTGAAGGGTGTGGGTTCATTAATTGTGGAATTGATTAATTGGTTTTTTGGCCATTTGAATGTTTCACTGTTGTAAATATGTATATAATTTTCTTCACTATAAATACAAGGCACTCGCAACTGCAACCTTCTAGTCTGTCTGCTCCTTCATGAGTCGTATCTAGTTTCTGATCCAACAAGCCCATTGACCCGATTGGTCACTATCCACTTACATTGATTTAAAATGTACTATATTATATTTACAAATATGCTACAATCACAAAACATTTCCACCTTATTTTTACACTATTGTTCTGCAGTACTTTCACTTTGTTGTTCTGCTTCTCCTGTTTCTGGGGCCGGGGTACAGCAGATGTCCTGCACTGGAGCAAAATCTGTCCAGGGCATAAAAACTTCTGTATCAGTTTAAAATCCAAAGATATGTTGATAAATAATCCAAACTAGTAGAAAACCAGCTCTAGCTTTCCCTTAATTCTAAAGAACTCTAAAACCCGTCCAGCAGACATAGACTGGACTCCCTGGACTGGAATGCTACAGTTCACAATACACTGCTGAGAGAACATGGCCGCCCCCTCAGGAGTTAATGACCCAGGATTCAATGACCCAGGATTCAATGACCAGGAATTCAATGACCCAGGATTCAATAACCAAGGATTCAATAACCAAGGATTCAATGACCCAGGATTAAATGGATCAGGATTCAATGACCCAGGATTCAATGACCCAGGAATAGATGAATCAGGATTCAATGACCCAGGATTCAATGACCAAGGATTCAATGACCCAGCATTCAATAACCAAGGATCCAATAACCAAGGATTCAATGGCCCAGCATTCAATGACCAAGGATTCAATAACCAAGGATTCAATGACCCAGGATTCAATGACCAGGGATTCAATGACCCAGGATTAGATGAATCAGGATTCAATAATCAAGGATTCAATGACCAAGCATTCAATGACCCAGGATTAAATGACCAAGGATTCAATAACCAAGCATTCAATGACCCAGGATTAAACTATCCGGGATTAAATGACCCATTGTTCAATGACCAAGGATTCGATAACTAATAATTCAGGATTATATTACTCAGGATTCAATGACCCAGGATTTAATGACCAAGGATTCAACAACCAATGATTCAATGGCCAAGGATTCAATAACCAAGTATTCAATAACCCAGTATTCAATGACCCAGGATTAGATGAATCAGGATTCAATGACCCAGGATTCAATGACCCAGGATTAGATGAATCAGGATTCAATGACCCGGGATTAGATTACTCAGGATTATATGACCCAGGATTACATAACCAAGGATTCAATGATTCAGGATTCAATAACCAATTATTCAATAACCAATGATTCAATGGGCCAGGATTCAATTACCCAAGGTTCAATGACCCAGGATTCAATGACCAATGATTCAATAACCAATGATTCAATGACCCAGGATTCCATGACCAAGGATTCAATAACCAATGTTCAAATAAACCAGTATTCAATGAACCAGGATTCAATGACCCAGGATTATATTACCCAGGATTCAATGATCCAGGGTTCAATAACCAAGGATTCAATTACCCACTCTCCAGTACCCCCTCCAAGGACTCCAAAAAGTGTGGGTAATCTGAACTGCTGTTTGGCGCATAAGCACAAACAACAGTCAGAACCCGTCCCCCCACACAAATGCGGAGGGAGGCCACCCTCTCGTTCAACGGGGTGAACCCCAACGTGCAGGCACTGAGATGGGGGGCAACAAGTATGCCCACTCCAGCTCTGCGCCTCTCACTAGGGGCAACTCCAGAGTGGAAGAATGTCCAGCCCCTCTGAAGGAGACTGGTTCCAGAGCCAGAGCCATGCGTCGAGGTGAGTCCGACTATCTCTAGTCAGAACCTCTCAACCTCACGCACAAGCTCAGGCTCCTTCACTACCAGAAAGGTGACATTCCACGTTGCTAGAGCCAGCTTCTGCAGCCGAGGATCGGAACACCAAGGTCCCCGCCCTCTACTGCCACCCTTCGCACAATGCAACAGCACAATGGGCTGCTCTTTGTCTGGTCCCTCACCTAGGACCTGTCTGCCTTGGGTGACCCTACAAGCGGCTTAAAGTCCCTGACAGCATAGCTCCTTGGGTCATTGGGACACTCAAACCCCTCCACCGCGGTAAGGTGGCAGCCCATGGAGGGCTATTTAAAAAGGGGGACCGGAGGGTGTGTTTCAATTACAGAGGAATCACACTCTTAAGCCTCCAGGGTGACGTCTATTCCGGGGTTCTGGAAAGGAAGGTCCGTCGGATAGTCGAATCTCGGATTCAGGAAGAGCAGTGTGGTATTCGACCTGGCCGTGGAACACTTGATCAGCTCTATACCCTCAGCAGGATCGTGGAGGGGGTCATGGGAGTTTGCCCAACCAGTCTACATGTGCTTTGTTGATCTGGAGAAGGCATTGTTGGGGGGAGTGGTGGCCGAGTGGTTAGAGCAGTGCGCTTGCACTCTGAGAAGGATGCAAGTACCTGGTTCAATCCCCAGCGCCTGCACTCTGGGTCCCTGAGCAAGACCCTTAACCCCCGATTGCTCCCCAGGTGCCGCACAGTGGCAGCCCACTGCTCCCCAAGGGGATGGGTTAAGATGCAGAAGTGAATTTCCCTATTGTGAGATCAATAAAGTTCAAATATTATTATTATTATTCAACCGTGTCCCTCGAGGGATCCTGTGGGGGGGTACTCTGGGAGTATGGAGTACCGGACCCTTTAATAAGGGCTGTCAGGTCTCTGTACGACCGGTGTCAGAGTCTGGTCCGCATTGCCGGCAGTAAGTCGGACTCGTTTCCGGTGAGAGTTGGACTCCGCCAAGGCTGCCCTTTGTCACCGATTCTGTTCATAACTTTTATGGACAGAATTTCTAGGCGCAGCCAAGGTGTTGAGGGGATCCGCTTTGGTGGCCTTAGGATTGCGTCTCTGCTATTCGCGGATGACGTGGTCCTATTGGCTTCATCAGGGCGTGATCTACAGCTCTCACTGGAGCGGTTCGCAGCCGAGTGCGAAGCGGCCGGGATGAAAGTCAGTGCCTCCAGATCCGAGACCATGGTCTTGAACCGGAAAAGGGTAGAGTGCCTCCTCCGGGTTGGGGAGGATGTGCTGCCCCCTAGTGGAGGAGTTCAAGTATCTTGGGGTCTTGTTCATGAATGAGGGGAAGATGGAGCGGGAGATCGACAGGCAGATTGGTGCAGCGTCTGCTGTGAAGCGGGCGCTGTACCGATCCGTTGTGGTGAAGAGAGAGCTGAGCCAAAAGGCCAAGCTCTCGATTTACCGGTCGATCTACGTTCCTACCCTCATCTATGGTCACGAGCTTTGGGTCGTCACCTAAAGAACGAGATCCCGGATCCAAGCGGCTGAAATGAGTTTTCTCCGTAGTGTGTCTGGGCTCTCCCTTAGAGATAGGGTGAGGAGCTCAGTCATCCGGGGAGGACTCAGAGTAGAGCCGCTGCTCCTCCACGTCCAGAGGAGCCAGTTGAGGTGGCTCGGGCATCTGGTCAGGATGCCTCCTGGACGCCTCCCTGGTGAGGTGTTCCGGGCACGTCCCACCGGGAGGAGGCCCAGGGGAAGACCCAGGACACGCTGGAGGGACTATGTCTCCCTGCTGGGAACGCCTTGGGATTCCTCCTGAGGAGCTGGACCACGTGGCTGGGGAGAGGGACGTCTGGGCCTCCCTACTGAAGCTGCTACCCCCACGACCCGACCCCGGATAAGAGGGAGACAATGGATGGATGGATGGAAGAATTGAATGAACCAGGATTCAATGACCCAGTATTCAATGAACCAGGATTCAAAGACCCAGGATTATATTACCCGGGATTCAATAATTTAGGATTCAATAACCCAGGATGTTTGTACGTGTGTCAAATCTAAACGTATCAGGTCATCTAACTCGTTGAAACATCAGAAGAAAATCCAACCTACATCTGCCTGAGTGAAATAAGGGATTCCTGCCTGGATCCCACTGATTGTTCCTCCCTCTGTAGCAGCAGCTGCCATCAAATGTTTGAGGAGCTGGTCTGAGTCTTTAACATCACAGTGAAAGAATGTGGACTCGCTCTGTATCACAGTTGTATGGAGAACATTCCCTGTACTGTATGGAAACGTTCTCACTGCTGTATGGAGAACGTTCTCCACCACTGTATGGAGAACGTTCTCACTGCTGTGTGGAGAACGTTATCCACCGCTGTATGGAAACGTTCCCACTGCTGTATGGAGAACGTTCTCCACCACTGTATGGAAACGTTCCCACTGCTGTATGGAGAACGTTCTCACTGCTGTGTGGAGAACGTTATCCACCGCTGTATGGAAGGTGTTCCCTCTGCTGTATGGAGAACGTTTTCCACCGCTGTATGGAAGGTGTTCCCTCTACTGTGCGGAGAACATTCCCTGTACTGTAAGGAGACGTTCCCATCGCTGTAAGGAGAACGTTCCGCCGCTGTGTGTAACGCTGACTGACTGGAAGAGACCGGATCAGCTTCAGCTGCTGCCTTCAGGTAGAAAACAGTAAGAACATTTACATTTATATAAATATTATTTTATTCTAAATAGATTCCAATTTTATTGGAAATTATTCATCTATTTTTTACAACAGGTTTAGATTTTTTCTTCTATCTGCCAGAACATGATGGTTCCACAGATCTGACTCTTTACAGCCATTGGGAGCTCAAACAAGCGGTTCTGACCCAGTAGAACCGCTTTGAAGCAAAGATGCTGGTGGTTCTGATCCAACACAACAAGGTGTGAGCACCTGAGTCAGCCTCGTTGTTATTGTCGCTGTGATGACGTCACAAGGAAGGGGATTTTTGGGGGTACTGTCCCTTTAACGGAACCTAAAACCAAACGCACACACGCGAACGCGCTCGGACGCGCGCCTGCAGACACGTCTCCTCATGATGTCACTCTGTCCTCTGTGCGCGTGTCCTCACCCGGTCCCGCAGTCTATCACGCAGGGGGGGAGCTGCAGGGTCATGATGCTGTCCTGCTCCGGTTCGGTTCGGTTCGGTTCGGTAGGGTTCAGCCCGCACAGCGCGCTGAGTGTCCGCTGAAACGATGAGGGGGGCGTCCTCTCTGTGCGCGTGCGCGTGTCAGAGGAGCAGTTCCGGGTCGGAGGAGCAGCCCCCCCACTCCAGCTACCGGAGAGTTCCCGTGCTGCGTTCAGGGTCTGCCCGGAAAGCCGTAAATTCTGCTGTCGGTGTCTGTTCTCCGTCCATAAATGTCCCAGAAGGCTCCTGGACATTTCAGAGGATCTGTGGAAAACCTGCAGAGAGAAAATGATGAAGAGGCCTCCAGAGAGGCAGCTCTGCCCAGTAAGGAGGAGGAGGAGGAGGAGGAGTTAGGGGCCTTCATCCTGATGTCCAGACTGATGCAGCTCCGAGGCTCAGTCTGTTTTCATGGGTTCATCTGGTTCCTCCCTGGTTCCGTTGCCATGCCGTACCCTGGAACCGGGACTAGTTCCGTGTTTTCATGACGAAGACAAAAAGTATCGGATCTCACATGTCGCTCCAGTTAGAACATTGTCTGACTGCTTTATGTGGCATTCTGTTTCCACGGGGTAAGGGTTCTGGTTCTGAACCCAGTCTGGTCCAGTTGATTCTTCTATGTTTCACCAGATTCTGACACATCTGACTAAATCAGATTTACTGAGTAGTTCTGAAAGCAGGTGTGGATCAATGCTCGGTACCAGATGCCCCGAGCTAGACGGCACCACTGGGTCCCAGTAAAAAAAAAAGCCCGTTCCACCGCCTCGATTTGGTTCCAGGAGCGTTCTTCAGGACCAGCCCAGGTTCTCCAGATGTGTGCCGAAGGCTGGGTCCAGTAGGCAAACTGCTTTGTTAAAGTGGGACCACTGAGCTGAACCCCACTGAAGGCCCGGTTTGAACAAGTCTGGACCTGCAGTCCAAAGCACCTTAAATAAATCTGCAAAAGGTGCAGCGCAGCGGTTCTGAAGATCCAAGGCTTCATGGAAAGCTGTCAGCGGTCAGAACCCAGAACGATTCTGGTCATTTCTCTAATGGACCTGAGCTCCAGGCCGGTTCTGCTGCAGCAGGAGAATCCGACCAATCAGCTGGTTCCTCTATGACATCACTGGTACCAGCTCCGTGGCTGCAGATGTGCAGCATGCACCACATCTGGTCACTGGTGATTATTATTCTGATCCGGTCGGTTCTGTTCTGGAATATCCACTTTGCAAACTGTTAGTTGTGATTGGCAGGTGGGCCAGCCAATCAGGTTAAAGTTCCAGCTTACGTAATGTGGCTTTAGCGCTGCCAGAACCAGAGTCAGAACCACATCTGGACCCGATCATTCAGATCCAAAGCACTCAGCTGCTGTGGTTCTGTTTCACATCAGAAGCGCCGCAGACAGAACATCTGGAACATCATGAGTTCTGATGCTGGTAATAGTTTCATTTGTTTGATCTGAAATGTTCCCCTAAACAAACGTCTAGACTTTACCCTCGGTCCATCAACAGCTGGACTCCCAGAACACTTCCAGAACCTTAAAAGTAAAGACTCACTCCAGAACCACGGGCTCCTGGCCCAGATTTTGATCCACTATGTTCTTCTGTCCCTGGATCAGACCCTCATGGGACTTCTCTGGGTTCTGACCCAGGATCCACTGGGTCTTACTTTGTTTTTCAGTTCCAGAACCAGCTGTGGTGCTGCTGGTGCAGCAGCTGCAGGCGTCCAGCAGGGGGCAGCAGGAGCTCTGGTACCTGCACCGGCAGCCTCCTGCAGATCACCCACCTGTAACCTTCCTGATCGCTGCTGATCACTTCCGGCTCTCCTCATCGATCCATGGTCCAGGTGGCTCACATGCACGCGCACAGACTGAGCCTGAGGAGCGCGCACCCAGCCGCCTTCATCTGGCTCCTCATAGACGGTTGGAGGGGGAATCCCGGAGCGCGGGGGCGGGACCACAGCCTGGGCGCCTGAGCGCAGCACGTGGAGGCTCAGATTCACCCGGACCGGGACCGGGACCAGGACCAGGAGCTGAACCAGGACCAGGACCCGCACCCGGACCAGAACCAGGACCAGGACCGCGTCCTCAGGTCTGCCTCTGTGCGCTCACGCTTGTAGCGGGTCCGCAGCGCGTCGGGTGCGCGCCTCCTCCTCTGGTGGAGCCGGATGGCTGCTGACCTGCACTTCTAACCGCTGTTAACGGGAAACTGTCGCTTTCATCACTTCCCAAGACGCGCACGTCACACGAAGGCATAACGCACACATCTGGATTAAAGCGTCAGCTGATCCTCTGACGTCATCAGGAGCGAAGATGTGAGGGGACGCTGTCAGGTCTCTGCTGGCCTGCAGGGGGCGATGGCGGGCTACAACAGCCGTGACGTCACAGAAGGCTTTCTGCGCCACAAGCTGCTGGACCGGGGCGTGGCCTGGCGTTTCCCACCCCCTCCCAGCCAGACAGATGTGGCATCACCGGTACCACAGAGGCCGGAGGAGGGCGCCGGGCCGGACCGGCTGCCTCTGGCCCGGCTGCCTCTGGACCGGCTGCCTCTGGCCCGGCTGCCTCTGGACCGGCTGCCTCTGGACCGGCTGCTGGCGGCGCTGCAGGGCGCCAGCGACGAGCTGGAGGGGCGTTACCACAGCGAGCTGCACGGCCAGGTGGTGGCGCTGCAGCAGCAGGACGTCAGCGGCGCCGCCACCTGCCGCAGCCTGGAGCTGGTCCGGGAGGTGCTGTTCAGGGATGGCGTGAATTGGGGACGCATTGTGGCCCTGATGACGCTGGGCGGAGCTCTGAGCACCGAGGCGGCCCAGACGGGCCAGACGGGCCAGGTGGACCGCATCGCCGCCTGGATGGAGGAGAGTCTGGAGACGCTCCAGGGATGGATCCAGGACAACGGAGGATGGGTAGGAGCAGGAATCCTTCGCTCTGTCCCTCTTTCCTTTGCTTCCCTACTTGTCTGCTTGACTCCTTTCTCAATGTTGTCCTTGTCTCCTCCTTTGCTTTCCCCCTTCCTTCCACCTTTGTCTAATTTTTCATTTCCATCATTTCCTTAAAGCATCAGCAGGTAACTCTTGTATTAATACATTTTTTACATCTTTATTAAAACTGTCATTAAGTCCTGACAGTAAAATATGAGGGAGATAAAAGTCCAGCTCCTTTGGCGCCTCCTAGTGGTCCTGCTGCCATCTGCAGAAATCCAGCGCTCCCGGTCAGAGGCAGCCAATCAGAGACGGGGACAGGTGAACACTGGAGCAGCAGCAAAGGTGGTTCATTTGAGTCTCTGAATCACTGCCACCGGTTCACCAAATCATTCAGTCTGTTCAGATTCCTGAGTGCGACTCAATGAGGAAGTTGCCGTGGCGACTGGGACACGATGACCTCCTTCCCAGCTGATCTGACAAATGAACCAATCAGTGAACTGATTCGGTTCAGTTTGTTCACTTGAATGTCTGGTTCTTTTGAATGACTCGCTGACACAGTTTCAGGCCCAGAACTTCCTACTGCAGCCTGATGTTTTCCCTGTTACCGTTTTACCAGAGCTCCCTTAGGGTCCTTCCATCATGTCCTTGTTTCATTTCCTTAACTCCTTTCCTTTTTTCCTTCCTTTATGTCCTTCTTGTTCAGAACCTCTCCTTTCCTTTCCTTACCTCATTTCCTTGTCTTCTTCCATGCGTCTTTGTCCCTGTCCAAATATTTATCTGCCACCCTCCATCAGAGCTTAACTTTTCTCCTAGTCATTGTCTCCTTGTCTCCTCGTTTCCTTACCTTGACGCTGATGTTTTCAGGGAAGGACTTTTCTCTGAAACCTCAGATGTTTCTGGCTATCAGTGAGATCAGAGAGGTTTGGTTGGAGTCCAGGAGGCCCTGTGGTCTGAGCTGTGGTTCTTTAAGCCGGATTATCTTCATCAGTCTGAGACCATCTGGTTACACATCTTCAGATTGGATCGTCTCCAGAACCGGACCGGTCCGAACTGCATCAACCTATCAGGTCTGCAGAGAGGACCACCAGGGCTTCCCTCCATTGATCAGCTTCCACAGAACAGTTATTGGGTTTCTGGCTTCTTTACAGAGTGTGGTTCTGTAAATGTTCTCGGGTCCTGATATCTGTCCAGAAGTGACCCGGTCATCATTGAAGTGGAAGAATCAGAACTCAGCGGGATGTGGTCGATTAAATCAGCATCAATCAGAAAGAGCGCCTCTGTTTCAGAACCCGGCTCGGATCTGGACCTCCGGTACAGAAACAGAAACACGCTCAGCGGCAGACGCAGAGTATTTTGGTTTCCATGCAAAAAGGATGCAAAGTGCAGAAAATCCCTAAAACTCTGCAGAGACTCGGTTCCTGTTTAACAGAACCGACGGTTTCTTTTCTCAGTTCAGTTTCTCTGGCAGCCCAGCATGGAGCTCCTGGCATTGATGAGGTCAACGTTAAGGCTTAGTTTGGACCGGAACCGGTGGTGTTTAATATTCATCAGAACCAGCAGCGTCTGTTCAGCTTGCTTATTTATAATATGGGTCATTTTTTATTTAGAATTAAAACAGGCGTGATTAGGTGGAGCTTATTTTGTCAGCATCTTCCAACATGAGGCAGAGAACCCAGGATCCAGACCGGGGGGGGGGGGGTGCTTCTGGGTCAAGAAGAAGAAGAAATGAAGATGAGGAAAGCTATGAAAAAAAGACCAAGGTCAGACCAGGAGAGCTGATCTCAGACCAGGAGGCAGCCCGGTACCAGCAGGGGGACGGAACCAGCTGCAGCTGGGCCCGGTGCCGTCCAGGTGGAGCTGGGCCCGGTGCCGTCCAGGTGGAGCTGGGCCTGGTGCCGTCCAGGTGGAGCTGGGCCTGGTGCCGTCCAGGTGGAGCTGGGCCTGGTGCCGTCCAGGTGTTCATACACCCAGAAAAACGTCAGACCTCTGAGACCATGCGCACCTTCACCTGCACCAGGTTCCCTTTCTAGGGGCCAGCTGCACCTGATCGTGTGGTACCAGGTTCTAGTACCAGCTTCTACCTCAGGTTCTGGTACCAGGTTCTGACTCTGGTACTGGTACCAGGTACTGGCTCAGGTTCTGGTACCAGGTTCTGCCTCTGGTTCTGCAGCTGGTACCAGGTTCTGGTACCCTAGTCGGAGCTGTGGCTGCAAGGTTGTCGGTGCAGGTCGCAGTGGCTTCCCTCACCGCTGGTGGACACCAGCGGTGAGGGAAGCCGTCAAGCTGAAGAAGGAGTCCTACCGGGCTTTTTTGGCCTGTGGGACTCCGGAAGCAGCTGATGTGTACCGGCAGTCGAAGCGGCAGGCGGCTCGGCTGGTGGCCGAGGCAAAAACTCGGGCGTGGGAAGAGTTCGGAGAGGCCATGGAGAAAGACTTCCGTACGGCTTCGAGGAGACTCTGATTCGACCGTGTCCCCCGGGGGATCCTGTGGGGGAGGGGGAAGTGAATTTCCCTATTGTGAGATCAATAAAGTTCAAATATTATTATTATTATTCAACCGTGTCCCCCGGGGGATCCTGTGGGGGGTACTCCGGGAGTATGGAGTACCGGACCCTTTAATAAGGGCTGTCAGGTCTCTGTACGACCGGTGTCAGAGTCTGGTCCGCATTGCCGGCAGTAAGTCGGACTCATTTCCGGTGAGAGTTGGACTCCACCAAGGTTGCCCTTTGTCACCGATTCTGTTCATAACTTTTATGGAGGTCCACAGAGGTCCAGGGAGGTCCACAGAGAGGTCCACAGAGAGGTCCACAGAGAGGTCCACAGAGAGGTCCACAGAGAGGTCCACAGAGGTCCATAGAGGTCCACAGAGGTCCATAGAGGTCCACAGAGGTCCATAGAGGTCCACAGAGCTCCATAGAGAGGTCCATAGAGAGGTCCACAGAGGTCCACAGAGAGGTCCACAGAGGTCCACAGAGAGGTCCACAGAGGTCCACAGAGGTCCACAGAGAGGTCCACAGAGACGTCCACAGAGAGGTCCAGGGAGGTCCACAGAGGTCCACAGAGGTCCACAGAGAGGTCCAGGGAGGTCCACAGAGCTCCACAGAGAAGTCCACAGATAAATCCACAGAGCTCCACAGAGAGGTCCATAGAGAGGTCCATAGAGGTCCACAGAGGTCCATAGAGAGGTCCAGGGAGGTCCACAGAGGTCCACAGAGCTCCATAGAGGTCCACAGATAAATCCACAGAGCTCCACAGAGAGGTCCACAGAGAGGTCCATAGAGGTCCACAGAGGTCCATAGAGAGGTCCAGGGAGGTCCACAGAGGTCCATAGAGAGGTCCAGGGAGGTCCACAGAGGTCCACAGAGGTCCATAGAGAAGTCCACAGATAAATCCACAGAGCTCCACAGAGGTCCACAGAGGTCCACAGAGAGGTCCACAGAGAGGTCCAGGGAGGTCAATAGAGGTCCATAGAGGTTCAGAGAGGGACCTTCAGTACACAGACAGACATCAAGGTCCATGATCACCTGAGAAGCACATGGCCTTGTTTCTGCGCTCTGATTGGCTGTGAGCAGATGCAGCTGGCTTCAGTGTAACAGCCGATGGTGTGAGAGAAGCTTCAGAGCAGCTTTTACTTTCTATTTATGCTCTGCTGCTGCTGCTGCTGCTGCTGCGGTTTCCTTCACCGTGATCTGCTGCCTCTCAGCCTGTGTGGTATTACCCAGAAACTTCTTTCCAGGTAATCAGCGCGGGTTTCCGCCTCAGGCATCGCATCAGAGAGCGGTGTTCTGCCGAACTCTCCTGCACCTGAACCTCCTGACCCGGTGTGGTTCTGACCGTTGGACCGGTCTGACCGCGGGTTCTGGGGCGTCTGCAGAGGTTCTGCAGAGGTTCTGCAGGGAGTCAGAGCGTGAGAAGCTGCTGGTGTGCGCTGGGAGCTCTAAGAATAAAGGCAGTGGTGAGACGATTCTTAGAAAATGCTAGAGAAATTTTCCATCGTTCAGACAGAAACAGACGAAGTCCCCACGTGTCGTTTCATCTGAGCCGCTAACAGCTTCCTGCTGTCTTCAGAACAAGGTTGGTCTGGTTCTGATGTCACAAACGTCCCATAACACCATCTGAGAAAGGTCAAAGGTCACTAGATTTACTCCAGGGTCCACCCTGTGGAGGAACATTGGTCCAGGTGACCCACCTTTCTCCCCGGCCCGGGTTCTGGTCTGTGTTCCTCCTGCTGGTTTCTCTCAGACCCGGTTCATGGTGGTTCTCTATAGAGAACCGGTTCATGGTGGTTCTCTATAGAGAACCGGTTCATGATGGTTCTCTATAGAGAACCGGTTCATGATGGTTCTCTATAGAGAACCACCATGAACCGGTTCATGATGGTTCTCTATGTCAATGCTGTTGCCCTTCAGTTTAGAACCTTGTTTCTCCTTGGCCTTCAGCCAATCAGTGACCAGCAGTCCGCTCCGATTGGCCCCTGGTCCGCTCTGATTGGCCCCTGGTCCGCTCTGATTGGCCCCTGGTCCAGTTGGTACCCAAAGAAACTGTAATCTTGGAGTTTCTAGGGGCCCAAATGGTGCAGTTCTGATAGTACCCTGCAGTTTTAGACCAAATAGAACCGGCCCAGAAGCTCTGAGGAACTCCAGAACCTAGGTTTCTGATGGTTCTGATCCAATACTTGGGTTTGGTTGACATAAATCATTTCTTGTCTTGTTCTGCAGGAGGCCTTCGTGGAGCTGTACGAGTCCAGACCTCCAGTCACGAACTGGACCCCCGGTTCTGTCTTTGGACTGGTGGTTCTGGGAGCAGCTTTTGTCACATTGGGACTTCTCCTCGCTCAGAGATAGGACCTGCTAGACTGGACCCATCCCACCAGAACCTGCGTCAGATCCAGACCCGCTAGACTGGACCCATCCCACCAGAACCTGCATCAGATCTGGACCTGCTAGACTGGACCCATCCCACCAGAACCTGCGTCAGATCCAGACCCGCTAGACTGGACCCATCCCACCAGAACCTGCGTCAGATCCAGACCCGCTAGACTGGACCCATCCCACCAGAACCTGCGTCAGATCCAGACCTGCTAGACTGGACCCATCCCACCAGAACCTGCGTCAGATCCGGACCCGCTAGACTGGACCCATCCCACCAGAACCTGCGTCAGATCCAGACCCGCTAGACTGGACCCATCCCACCAGAACCTGCGTCAGATCTGGACCCGCTAGACTGGACCCATCCCACCAGAACCTGCGTCAGATCCAGACCCGCTAGACTGGACCCATCCCACCAGAACCTGCGTCAGATCCAGACCCGCTAGACTGGACCCATCCCACCAGAACCTGCGTCAGATCCG
Organism: Fundulus heteroclitus; assembly: GCF_011125445.2. Lineage (NCBI taxonomy): Eukaryota > Metazoa > Chordata > Actinopteri > Cyprinodontiformes > Fundulidae > Fundulus > Fundulus heteroclitus. Next base: position 37,338,881 of record NC_046381.1, read on the forward strand.
AACCCATCTGGATCTCCAGCTTCTTCCATCACAAAGGAACGGTTTCAAAATAAAAGCTTGGGTTTTATTTTGAAAAGTGACTCACTGTTCAGTAATGATGTCATGGCAGAACCAGAACCAGAACCACCAGAACCATCCACAGCACCAGAACCATCTCAGGGCCAGAATCAATGGACTGCAGTCCTTGTGTAGAACCGGGTTAACTGTGCTGGCCCGGTTTCTGTTCAGCACCGACAAAGACTGGATCAATGAAATTGTCAGAACCAGTACATTAAAACTTTTGGACCAAGGTTCTTATCATTAGCAGACAGAAAAGTATTGAAGATGTTGAAATGGATCAGAACCAAAGCTGGAGACAGCAGCAGGATGGTTTTATTTAGCAGAACCTCTGACTGCTGGGAGCTGCTTGGTACCGGGTCAGCACTCCTGAAATCAAACATATTATACCATAACCACACGGTCTTCAGCTCCTTCAGAGAGAACCGGTTCTGCTCCAGATTAAAAGGAGGTTCTGCTGATTTCTGTGGTTCTGCTGTGGTTCTGCTGTGGTTCTGTCTCCACCTGGTGGACGACATGAAGAACTACACAGCTTACTTAGCAGAAACCTAAAAGCTTCGGCTGGGTTTCTCTGAGGTTCTTTGGCAGCTCTGTGGGTTCTGCTGTGTTCTCAGCAGATCCAGCTAAGCTAACTGGGTCAGAACCCGTCCAGCAATCGTAAAGATTAATTTTCTTCTTTTTTCTACTATTAACATTTTGTTTAACGCCTCATTATTGGACCAGATGATGGCTGGGCTTCTCCTGAAGTGGCAGACGGTTCCGTTCGAGGATTCTGCTCCAGTTTAATTCTGCAGAACCAAATCACAGCAAACCTTAAAGAACTTTACATTCAGACCAGTCCAGTTATTTCCAGAACCTTTCAGTCCATCGTCCCTGCTGGGTGGAGGGGTAAAGGAACCGCCCCATTTGGGTCCAACCGGCTGGTTTCCTGAGGCAGGCGGTACTGAATGGTTCTGCTGGGTGAACCGGACTGAAGGCCTAATTAATGTATCAGCAGATAAACAGAACCAAATGACCCGATGCATGCAGCGGTTCCCCATTCTGCTGGTTCTGATGTCCACCAAGCTCTGGAAGCCCAAGCTTTTAGAGGCGGTTCCACACCGGATCCGTCAAGATGTTCTCCTCTTCAGCACAGAACCGGTCAGGAACGGGTCGGAGCGTTCCTCCTCGTCAGCATCTGGAGATGGATTGTTTGGTTGGAAACGTCCTGAAACGTTCTGCTGGGCGTTAGAGAACGGTGTGAACCCGTCAGTCTGCTGATCCACTGGAGCGGTTCTGCTCCCAGCATCAAGTCCAGTTTGACTCCAGAGATGTTCCACAAATCCATGCTGAGAACAGAACACCAAGAACCTTCCCAGCTCCAAGAGAACCAGGTGGATAATTATCCAGTTTGTTTTTCACTGACTTCTGAGGCGCTTAGCGGAACCAAAGCTTGTTAATTCAGAATAAACCCAGAACGATGCTAAAATAACGCGGGTTAGAAAATAAACCATAAATTCTCTGGAAAGGATTAGAAAGTGGCCTCATGGGGTTTGACTGTAAACCTCTTTAAACCGAGACGTTTTAAAAGTCTTTTTAAAGTGGATTTTATTTTTATGGTCAGATCAGCAACTAGGCTGATTTAAATATCAGTAGAGAACCAACACACTGAATAAAATATAAACTGTGTGACACAAAGAAATAATAATAATAATTATTATTATTAGCTTTTGAAGGCAGTATATAACAAGGTGGTCGTTTTTAAGATGATTTAAAGTTCCTGCAGACCTCCCTGAGGAAGGAAAAAGGTTCTGTCTGGTCCCAACCCGAGTCCTGGAAACAACCTCGAGCTTTTGGTCTAGAGATCTATGAGTTCTGCTGGGGAACACTGATAAATCCCCCCCCCCCACAGACTACCTGGACTGTCTGCACCATCTTCTGGTCTGGTCGTTGCTGCCAGGCCTCCTGCCTGCAGAGACTTTCTGTTCATGTTCCACACAGAACGTTTCTGTACATAGAAAATGTGTTTTTTTGCTTTGCTGCTACGTTCCTGACAAAGAAGAAATGATATTAATGTTTCACTCTTCTGTTTTCACCTTGAGCCTTGCAGCCAAACTCAAATGTAAAGAGTGAATGTGCAGCTAAATGACAATAAAGTGTTTCTAAGTTGATGAAGCAGATTTGTCTCTGTGTAGCGCTGTGCATTCAGCAGCCTAAGGGAAAAGAAAGATGGGGAGTCATGATGCTCGTTAAGACTTAAATTAGGCAACAACCCTGGAGACAATTAGTTAAATTAGTCGGATCTCACAAATTACCTGTGTGAGATCCGACAGGTAAATGTGAGGAGGAAAGCTGGCTGCAGGTAGCATATCCAGTGGGACTGAGGTCATCAGGATCGGTGCTCGTCTGAGTGGATTCCCTCTCGCTTGGTTTGAAGAATGAATCCTATTCAATTTTATTGCCAAGCACCAATTCATGAAACACGTCATCTCGAGGCACTTTACAAAGTCAAAATCAATCAAATTATACAGACTGGTAAAAAAAAATGTCCTATATCAGGGAACCAGTTGATTGCTTCAAAGTCTCTCCAAGCAGCATTCACTCCTCCTGAAAGAGCGTAGAGCCACAGTGGACAGTCGTCTGCATTGTTGATGGCTTTGCAGCAATCCCTCATACTGAGCATGCATGAAGCGACAGTGGAGAGGAAAACTCCCCTTTAACAGGGAGGAGAACCTCCAGCAGAACCAGAACCAGGCTCAGTGTGAACGCTCATCTGCCTCCACCCACTGGGGCTTAGAGAAGACAGAGCAGAGACACAGAAAGCTCAGAAGCTCACATTGACCCAGGAGTACTTTCTATGTTAGAGAAGACAGAGCAGAGACACAGAAAGCTCAGAAGCTCACATTGACCCAGGAGTACTTTCTATGTTAGAGAAGACAGAGCAGAGACAGAAAGCACAGAAGCTCACATTGATCCAGGAGTACTTTCTATGTTAGAGAAGACAGAGCAGAGACACAGAAAGCACAGAAGCTCACATTGACCCAGGAGTACTTTCTATGTTAGAGAAGACAGAGCAGAGACACAGAAAGCACAGAAGCTCACATTGACCCAGGAGCACTTTCTATGTTAGAGAAGACAGAGCAGAGACACAGAAAGCTTAGAAGCTCACATTGACCTAGGAGTACTTTCTATGTTAGAGAAGACAGAGCAGAGACACAGAAAGCTCAGAAGCTCACATTGACCTAGGAGTACTTTCTATGTTAGAGAAGACAGAGCAGAGACACAGAAAGCACAGAAGCTCACATTGACCCAGGAGTACTTTCTATGTTAGAGAAGACAGAGCAGAGACACAGAAAGCTCAGAAGCTCACATTGACCCAGGGGTACTTTTTATGTTAGATGGTAATAGAGGATGATCTGCCTCCCCTGATGATGTCACAGTTAACAGAACGCCAGACCAGGTGTACCTTCTATGAAGAAAAGAGAGAGAACAGAAAGTTAAAAGCTGAAATGACAACAGTCATTTCTATGTAATGCAAAACTGGAGAACAGTAGGAGAAATCAGCAGAGAGAGAGAAATAGACCCTGATGTCCTCCAGCAGCCTAAGCCTATAGCAGCATAACTATAGAGGTAGCTCAGGGTAACATGAGCCACTCTGACTAGAAGCTTTGTCACAAAGGAAAGTTTTAAGATTAGTCTTAAAAGTAGACGGGGTGTCTGCCTCACGGACCAAAACTGGGAGTTGGTTCCACTGGAGAGGAGCCTGATAGCTAAAGGATCTGCCTCCCATTCTACTTTTAGAGACTCTAGGAACCACCAGCAGACCTGCAGTCTGAGAGCGAAGTGCTCTGTTAGGAACATACGGGGTAATCAGAGCTCTGATATATGATGGAGCTTGATTATTAAGGGCTTTATACGTTAGAAGGAGAATTTTAAATTATATTCTTGATTTAACAGGAAGCCAATGAAGGGAAGCTAAAATTGTTAAATCTGTTTAATATGCAAACTGGAATCTGTCCGACAGATAAGATTTAAACCAGCCTAATGCTTTCCCCTTAATCCCTACAGTATGCTCAAGTCTTTGTAGGAGAATATTGTGATCAACTGTATCAAATGCAGCACTGAGATCTAACAGGACAAGTATAGACACAAGTCCATTATCTGAGGCCATGAGAATATCATTAGTGACCTTCACCAGAGCTGCTTCAGTGCTATGATGAGCTCTAAAGCCTGACTGAAACTCCTCAAGTAGGTCATTACTTTGTAAATGTTCACATAGTTGATTAGCAACTAAAGACAAATGTGGATCTTTCTTTGATTTACTGAGTACTCCGTGATAAAGATCAAATTTATAATAATACACTGATAACAAGTCTGTGATCTATTTAGGTGCTAAGTCACCTTAAAGAAAAAATGTAGCATCTCTGGGGATCGAGAGGACTGAAGGACCCAGAGGCCCCAAAGAGCAGCCAAGAAAAACATAAAATGAATTAAAGCTCGGTTCTGCAGGAGATGCTGTGTTCCAGGTCTACTTCAGCAGCAGAACATCTGCACTGCTGAAGGTTTGGACGTACCGTCCGAACTCAAGAGAAGAACAAGGAGAGAATCACTAAATCACAGCAGCTTGGGTCCAAAAGTTGTTTTATTAGAATCAAGGACCAGCTACAGAGTTAAACAGAACACACCTCAGCAGAACATTTGTAAACAGAACAGGACCAACAGAACATTTGTAGCTGAACATAGAAGAGGCTTCCTCATCTCCACAGTGTGGGGGATTTTCAGGGCCCTTCGAGGGACTATTTTACTGTTATCTCTAATAGAACCAATAGCAAGAACACATAAAACAGTTTCTCTTGTTTTCAGATAAACAAAAAGGAATCCAAGTGAAGCAAACTTGTCAGAAAGTGTATTTTCCAGTTTAATTTGATTGAAGGCATTTTTCATCCAGTCCAAATTCTCCCAGCTCTGTTGCTGGGCAGATTAAGAAATGATCTGCAAACTGATTGGTCATCAGCTGTGAACTCAGCTTAGGACCCTGTTTAGAAAACAGCAAAGTTTTCTCTGATGGAACAATTTGAAAACGGGTTCCAGAGCGTAACCGTTCTATGTTGTCGCATTAACAGGAAGAACTGGATTTTTCTCATCCCTGACTCATGCGCAGTACGACAGAAATAAGTGGTAATTGATGCATAGCGCAATGGCTGCCTTCCGTTTTAAAACCACAGAAGAAGAAAATATCAACAATGGCAGATAGTGGAGTACTGTTTGTGCTGCCGACTCTTCTTAACATCGCGGCTCATGAGCAGAACCTCGTGATGCTCTGCCATCTAAAACGTGGTTTTAGCCAGAAAGGTTTTGCATGCATGCGCATATTAAAGAACAGCATCCACTAGTGGCGTGGGAATTACACCATTTCCACTGTTGCCATGGAAACAGGGATTGTAAGTCAAACAGTTTTGTGTGAAGGTGGTAACAGGAACGGGAAAACGTCCGTTTTCAGATGTGACACGCATCACATCAGTTCCCTGAGAAGCCCCGCCCCTTTGTGGAGACCGCCAATTACAGCTGAGCCTGTGTTTCATGGTGTTGAGCTCCCTGCGATGGTCTCAGCATGAGGTTCAGAACAAACTGTTTGTGGTTCTGACTGGACTTCCTGAGTGGTTCTCGTGTTTCTATAGCCTACTGGAGTTGAGAAAAGATTCAGATGAGGATACATTTTTATTGGATCAGGGAGTCTTGATCCCTGAGGCCAGGTTCTCCACTGTGTTCTTCTACTGGAGCTTCAGTTCTTCTGCCAGACACGGATCCACCTCACACAGAGCAGCAATCAGAGCCGAGCTGGCCTTGGAACCCTTGTTTCGCACCATGTCGACCACTTGTCGGGCTCTATCACTCTTGTTGAGGTTCCCCAACTCCATCTCGCTGTCGTTCAGGATCCTTTTCTCCAGCATTGTATCCAGCAGCTGCTGTAGAACCGGAGCGGAGATCTTGGCCACTAACAGTGACCTGACAGAGGTCAGCTTGCTAACCGAGTCGGCTGGGGAAGCTGAAGACGCTGCTGGAGCTGGAGCTGGAGCTGGAGGACGAGAAAGAAACTGCTGTCAGGATTCTGGTGATGGAGCAGAACAGAACCTGTTCCTCACAACAAGCCTGACCTCCTGAGAGTCGGTCCAATTGACCCGATAAAACATCTGAAGAACTCTTTACTCTGAGCTGCTCCTGCATCTTTTTTATTGGAATATGAAACCATGGAAGTAAAACAAATGTCCAGTATTTTATATCATTGTTGATTATTATTATTTTATATCTAAATTGATAATCAGGTTTCTTTCCTGCGGAGCTGAGACTAGAAGCTGCTTCACTAAACTGATCATCAGAGGATGAATGCGCTCCAGATCATCTTCTAACTGGGCATCTAGACATCATGAGCTCCACGTCTGATGGACCTCAAGGTTACTTCAGACTCTATCTTTCTTCTAGATTTGACCCTAAAAATGTAGTTCTGGGTCAGTTTTGGGCTGAACAGGCTCTGCTTCCTGTTGGACCAACATCTCCACCATGAGTTCAATCTCTGGAGTTCAGGAAGGACCACCGTATTGAGTCTGACATGAGGTTGTGTCTGACTGACCTTCAACTACAGCACCCGTGTCTGAGAGCATCTTCACCAGGTCATTCCTGCTGATCTTCTTCATCATATTCGCCATGACCGTCGCAGCCCCACCAAGCTGGTACTTCTGCACCATCAGGTCCACGAGGTCCAGCCTTTCTGCCCTCTGCAGCTTCGTGGGTTTAATGGGATCTATGCCATTCCAGGTCTCCTTCTTCAGGTGCCATTTGAAGGTGGTGAATTCTTCATCACTGATTTCATCCAGGATGTCGGCAAGTTTCTCCTCATCAGCCATCTTGACCTACAGCTGAAACCAGAGAAAACTGTCAGATTTAGTTGTTTTTTTCCAGCTGAGTTAACTTAAAATCAGCCTGCAGATAATCTGAGGTCTCATCTCTAAACCTTGAATATGAAAAAATGGGGCTTGAAACGTGCGTACGCCACTTTCAGAGCAAAACGTGGGATCTATTAAAAATACTTGAGAGGAAAATGTGCGGTCATCACAACAACTTTGACTCAGACGTACGCTCGTTCTGGAGAAAGGAGAAACCGCCGACTCAGACGGTGACGTGGTGAACTGCAGCCAATCTGCAGGATGATTCCTCTCAGATGATCAATTTCATTCCATATTAGACTTGAATCATAGATCGCCTTTCATCTTAAGCATTTAAAACCGCTGTGTTATTCATTCTGGCCATCCTAAATCTTAATAAAAGTCAGCCCAGCATTTTATCAGGGTTTTCTGCACCACATTCCTCCCCCATGATCACCAGGGTGACGTGTTCCAAAGATTAACAGATTATTGTGGCAAGCAGTGCTTCAATTACTTTAATTGCTATAAACGTTCAAATCCACTCGGGCATTGGCACTGCAGGAAGACCTTGGAGATGGGAGGATTAGGAGGAAATGTGGTTTCAGGGATCAAAGATTTACTGAACAATGATGATGATTGGCCAAGATGCCGCTTGAGCCTCTGAGCGTCTCGTTCTGCTATGATCTACCAGTTATAGCAGAACGCTACACCTCCCTCCCAGGTGCTGAAATGCCGCTCTCCAACGCCCGGTGCACAGTGTTATGCTATTATTAAACACCGTTTTAAGTTATTTAATGTATAATAAATAACTCTCAGTCTATAGAACGCTGTTTATCTGAATTAACACTATATTTCAATCAACAAATCCTCTCTTCAGGGCTAGCAAAACTTAATTAAAGCTACTAAGCAAAATTAAGATTAAAAGAAGCTAAAGAACTATGTACACACAAAATAAACAAAAAGAGAAATAATATCATTACAATGATTCAGTGAATCATGGTTCACTGCAGGTCTGAGTTAAAGAACCAAATTTCATCTGAAAGAATGTGGAATTAGGTTAAATTAACTAATTCAGAACAACATTTAGTATGAGTTTCAACCCATTCACAAATGGATGAAATCCTGAGTTAAACAAACATTATTTGATAAAATAACATTTTAAAGAATGATTTGCTCAGTAAAATCTGTAACTTTGGGACGCTTGATTTTATTAATGCGATTATTCCTCTGGGAAGCTAGGGGTGGCTAAATGGGTTAATCCTAAAGTTATACAAAAACACCATTAAATCGACATTAATCTTCCCTATTAATGGTGTAATAATGCGCATAGCACTATTGAATGACGGCAGAGCGAAACGAAACAAGAATTATGTTTTTTTTATAGTGTCCTGTCTGACAATGTGGCATTAAGAGTTGTCGTCTTAATGTCAGAAACAGCCCAACAGACCCGTCTACAAGCTTTATGTTTAAAATGAACTGTAGCTGCGTTTAGTAGGTGGTAACACAAATGTTACCTGGGAAGCTAATAGCATTATGCTAGCAGATATCCGGCGCCAATTTAGAAATACTTTTCATTTCTATTTGGTCATAATGAGCAGGACAACACAAACTTCAATATCCCATCACTGTATAAAACCCTTATGGAAATAAAGTTTGTTATAACCGTAAAAACACACTCATCCTACATCAGCAACGCTTTGTTTCAAAATGTAAACGGGAGCTACGCCTGTTAGCTCAGCCAAGCTTTAAAAACACCTTGAAGACACATTTGTAAACCATTTTAAACTTTCCCTGTTTATTTCTCTGCCAAACCTCTCCTGTTGCCTCTGGTTATGGTGATGGGCGTCTGGTTGCCAGTGAATCACTCCAAGGTAAGCTGGTTATTTCAGCAGCGACAGCGGCTAGCTCGAAGCCTGGCGGCTATGCAGCTAGCTTAAACATGGCTGTTAGGAGGCGGCTATGCAGCTAGCTAAAACATGGCTGTTAGGAGGCGGCTATGCAGCTAGCTAAAACATGGCTGTTAGGAGGCGGCTATGCAGCTAGCTAAAACATAGCTGTTAGGAGGCGGCTATGCAGCTAGCTTAAACATGGCTGTTAGGAGGCGGCTATGCAGCTAGCTAAAACATGGCTGTTAGGAGGCGGCTATGCAGCTAGCCAAAACATGGCTGTTAGGAGGCGGCTATGCAGCTAGCCAAAACATGGCTGTTAGGAGGCGGCTCCTCAGCGCTGCGGTGGCTGCAGCAGGTGGATCTCTGTGTGGCAGAGGTGTAGCTCGCTCTGGGGTCAGCTTTTCTGCTGCACAGCTTGGACAGGTCATAAACAGCCTGTTTCATGGCAGTCGTCTGTTCAGTACCGATGTTCAGTACCGATGTTCAGTACCGATGCTCAGTACCGATGTTTAGTACCGATGTTTAGTACCAATGTTCAGTACCGATGTTCAGTACCGATGTTCAGTACCGATGTTTAGTACCGATGTTCAGTACCGATGCTCAGTACCGATGTTCAGTACCGATGTTTAGTACCGATGTTCAGTACCGATGTTCAGTACCGATGTTCAGTACCGATGTTTAGTACCGATGTTCAGTACCGATGTTCAGTACCGATGTTCAGTACCGATGCTCAGTACCGATGCTCAGTACCGATGTTTAGTACCGATGTTCAGTACCGATGTTCAGTACCGATGTTTAGTACCGATGTTCAGTACCGATGTTCAGTACCGATGTTCAGTACCGATGTTCAGTACCAATGTTCAGTACCGATGTTCAGTACCGATGCTCAGTACCGATGTTCAGTACCGATGTTTAGTACCGATGTTCAGTACCGATGTTCAGTACCGATGTTTAGTACCAATGTTCAGTACCGATGTTCAGTACCGATGCTCAGTACCGATGTTCAGTACCGATGTTCAGTACCGATGTTCAGTACCGATGTTTAGTACCGATGTTCAGTACCGATGTTCAGTACCGATGTTCAGTACCGATGTTCAGTACCACTCCTGCACGTTTGTCGTCTATCCAGAGCGGCCTCCGATGCTGCTGTTGAGGACCAGCTTGTGAAGAGAGCGATTGTACGTGGACGGCACGTCTTTATACAGTGAACCCCCCGCAGTGAGAGGCAGTCCCTGGGGGATGTATTCATGGCAGTCGTCTGTTCAGTACCGATGTTCAGTACCGATGTTCAGTACCGATGTTCAGTACCGATGTTCAGTACCGATGTTCAGTACCGATGTTTAGTACCGATGTTCAGTACCGATGTTCAGTACCGATGTTCAGTACCGATGTTCAGTACCGATGCTGCTGTTGAGGACCAGCTTGTGAAGAGAGCGATTGTCCGTGGACGGCACGTCTTTATACAGTGAACCCCCCGCAGTGAGAGGCAGTCCCTGGGGGATGTATTCATGGCAGTCGTCTGTTCAGTACCGATGTTCAGTACCGATGTTCAGTACCGATGTTTAGTACCGATGTTCAGTACCGATGTTTAGTACCGATGTTCAGTACCGATGTTCAGTACCGATGTTCAGTACCGATGTTCAGTACCGATGCTCAGTACCGATGTTCAGTACCGATGTTCAGTACCGATGTTCAGTACCGATGTTCAGTACCACTCCTGCACGTTTGTCGTCTATCCAGAGCGGGCGTCCCTCCGATGCTGCTGTTGAGGACCAGCTTGTGAAGAGAGCGATTGTCCGTGGACGGCACGTCTTTATACAGTGAACCCCCCGCAGTGAGAGGCAGTCCCTGGGGGATGTAACAGTGTCACGTTTGCCCTGTTGAGGCGTCTTTGTGGCCTAGTTGTGACCTTAAGATGTTTTATGTGTTGAGACGGAGTACCAGTGGTAAAAGGCGTCATCTCAATCTGCAGAACCATGGAAAGTACAACAGTTTTGACTGTTTATTACAGGCTGAGAACATCAAGGCTCTGATGCCTGTAGGTAAAGTTTGTGCTATTTTTCATTGGTAAATCCACAAAGACTTTCAGTTTGATATAATCCCACAATGCTGTCCTACCTGTCCCAGGTGAGTTCCAGAGAAACAGGCCCTAACCTGTGCTCTCATGTAACCTCAGCCTGCATGTCCCTCCCCACATACCTGCTAATTATCTTCTGTTCGACATCACAGACGAAAGTCTTTAATAGAGAAACCAGCAGCATTTTCTATTTCAGTAAACAGGGTGGCAGTTGATAGAAGCAGGAACTTACTGAAGCCTACAAGTAAACTATAGAATCCAGATGTATCTCCACAGCCTGCAGATGTGCACAGCTGTGCTTTTACTTAGACTCCATTTAATCTGCTGAGTGATGACGCCTACAGCGACCCTCCTCAGAAAGACGGCTGCACAGATTCACAGCAGAGACGATGCCTGCCATGCCAGCATGACAGTGCGTGCCTCCGTGTTCTTGCTGAAACCTGTTTTCAGAAACAGAAACTCTAATCCACTTTAAAATTCTCTGCAGAGCATGAAGCCCCAACCCTGAGCTGTTATAAATAAATACATAAATTATCTCGTCTCGGTGGATGGGGAGTGATGGCCTAGTGGTTAGAGCAGCGCGCTTGCTCTCAGAGAAGGATGCAAGTACCCGGTTCGATTCCCACTGCCGGCACTCTGGGTCCCTGAGCAAGACCCTTAACCCCAGATTGCTCCCTGGGCGCCGCACATGGTTGCCCACTGCTCCCCAAGGGGATGGGTTAAAAGCAGAGAACACATTTCATTATAATGTATGTTTCAATGACAATAAAACTATTACTATTATATTACTGTGTAGTTTGGATAATTTATTTATTTAGTTATCATATTCCAGGACTTTACAAATTTTTTATGCTCTTTTGCACTATATACACTCTTTTTCTATTGTATTGTCTGTTTGTATTCTATCTTGAATGGCTCTAATTCTGCCCTTTGTACTCTGTATAAGCTACTGGAACCAGAATTCCCCAGAAGGAGCAATCCCAAAGGATAAATAGAGTTGAGTCTAAGTGTAAGTCTAATCTACTGAGAATAGAGCTGGGTATTGATTCAAATTTCAAGAATCGATTGGATTCCAATCCTCAAGTCTTAGAATTGATTCTTTCTGATCTGATCTCAAATTGCTGGTATTGACGATATTGTTTTTGGTTGTTATCTGAATTAGATGACTAGTTATGCAACATATTGATTGTGGTATTATATTAACATTCAACAGCAAATGAATAAAGTAATGATAGTTAATGGGGTTGTAAGGACTAAACAGTTTCCCTGAATGTTGAGACAATTGTTTTCACCAACAAGACACCAGAGAAATCTGCTATTTGGACACTAACCTGGTGCATTACTAAAACTATGACATTAAATTTTCCTCCAGGAGTGGAGTGTGAGCTTTGGTTATTCGAAGCAATCTTAACAAATGAATATGAGAATTTTCCAGAATTGGAAAATCAATTATTTTAGCATAGCTCTAGCTGGGAAGATGAAGCAGAGCTGGAGCCAGAAAGCTTTCCCTTTGGTGGCAGGAAGGAGACGCCTTCAGCGGACAGAAAGCTGATGTTGTTTGTAGCTGCAGAGAGAACTCTGTGGGTTCTGACCCGTCAGGTTCTGACCCGTCAGGTTCTGACTGAGTCCAAGAAGAAAAGGCTAAGGACCATTTGCACACACTTTAACTCTTACAACAATGCATATTTTTCTGTATTTCCTCTGCTTAAACTGGATATTTCATCTGAATATGCCTTATTATCAATTCAGTTCAGTTTTATTTCTATAGCACCAATTCACAACATGTTATCTCAAGGCTCTTTACAAAGTCAAATAAATCAAACCATACAGACATCAATAATTGTTTATTTCTGACTTTCTGATCAGTTCATTCTCGGTTGCTTCAGAACTTTAGATTGTTTTTCATTGCAGATCTAATGTATAACTCTGTTTTCGCCACTGTCACACCTGAATTTGCCCCTTGCGGGAAAATAAAAGGATTTCTTGCATCATTTTACGTTAAAAGTCAAAGTTTGTACTCACAGCTTGTCAGACGGCGCTCAGCGTTGTGTTGCTGCCTGTGGGAAGGGGAGCTGGATGTGTTCTGGCAGAGCGACGGCGCAGTGCACAGAAAACTGGACCGCTTCCAGGCTGCTTCCACAGAACACTGAAACACAAACACTGCAGGCAAATCAGGGATTGGCTGCTCATAAACCGGTTATGACACTTCATCTACAGGTTTTATTGTCTCAGCCAGGATGTTATGGTACATATCTAAAAGTCATCTCTAAGCTGCTTGATTTCATCTCCATGTCTTTCCAGCTGTTGGACCTGTTTCTGAGTTATTGGGGTGGGGAGCAGTGAGAACAAAAGCTAACATCAAACTGAACTCTGAAATGAAAACATGTGAGCCTTTTTAGTTCTGAGCTGTGGACACACCGGTATCTGCAGCTGTGTGCAGGTTCTGCAGGGTCCGATTTCTAATGTTCTGCTAATGAAAGTCACTCAGCTGCACAAGTCCTGGACCTTCATTTCCTTTAGTCATATCCATTAAACAAGGAAATTGGAGAGAAAATGGCGCTCTACACACCATGAGGAATCCTACCTAATCTGAAAAAAAAAAAAAAAACAGTCTGTTGTTGTATATAAAGACCCTTAGCAGAGTTAGAGCAGCATATTTTTCATCATTAACTGAGGAGAACAAAAATAATCCTAGATTTCTCTTCAGTACAGTTGCCAAACTTACACAGAGTCACAGCTCTGTTGATCCATCCATTCCCTTAGCTCTTAGCAGTAATGATTTTATGGGATTCTTCATAAATAAAATTGTACCACAGGCTTTTAAAGTAGCTGTTATTAAACTTTTACTTAAGAAACCTTCTCTTGATAAGATGAGTTAGTAAATTACAGACCTATATCTAATCTTCTTTTCTTATCTAAAATTCTTGATAAAGTACTCAGTAAATCAAAGAAAGATCCATATTTGTCTTTTGTTGCTAATCAACTTTGTGAACATTTACAAAGTAATGACCTACTTGAGGAGTTTCAGTCAGGCTTTAGAGCTCATCATAGCACTGAAGCAGCTCTGGTGAAGGTCACTAATGATATTCTCATGGCCTCAGATAATGGACTTGTGTCTGTACTTGTCCTGTTAGATCTCAGTGCTGCGTTTGATACAGTTGATCACAATATTCTCCTACAAAGACTTGAACATACTGTAGGGATTAAGGGGAAAGCATTAGGTCCTCAAAAAATAACCAATCACTTAATCTGGGTGGCATTAACCTGGCCTCTGGTAATAAAGTAAAAAATCTTGGTGTTGTTTTTGACCAAGACATGACATTTAAATCCCATATTAAACAGATTTCCAGAGTTTCCTTTTTTCACCTCAGGAATATCGCCAAAATTAGAAACATTCTGTCCAGGGGTGATGCTGAAAAACTAGTCCATGCATTTGTTACTTCAAGGCTGGACTATTGTAATTCTTTACTATCAGGAAGTCCACAAAATGCAGTTCAAAGCCTTCAGCTGATCCAAAATGCTGCAGCAAGAGTTCTGATGAAAATCAACCAGAGGGATCATATTTCTCCAATTTTAGCTTCCCTTCATTGGCTTCCTGTTAAATCAAGAATAGAATTTAAAATTCTCCTTCTAACGTATAAAGCCCTTAATAATCAAGCTCCATCATATATCAGAGCTCTGATTACCCCGTATGTTCCTAACAGAGCACTTCGCTCTCAGACTGCAGGTCTGCTGGTGGTTCCTAGAGTCTCTAAAAGTAGAATGGGAGGCAGATCCTTTAGCTATCAGGCTCCTCTCCTGTGGAACCAACTCCCAGTTTTGGTCCGTGAGGCAGACACCCCGTCTACTTTTAAGACTAATCTTAAAACTTTCCTTTGTGACAAAGCTTCTAGTCAGAGTGGCTCATACCCTGAGCTACTTCTATAGTTATGCTGCTATAGGCTTAGGCTGCTGGAGGACATCAGGGTCTATTTCTCTCTCTCTGCTGAGTTCTACTATTCTTCAGTTTTGCATTCCATTGAAATGACTGATGCCATTTCAGCTTTTAACTTTTTGCTCTCTCTCTCTTTTCTTCATAGAAGGTACACCTGGTCTGGCGTTCTGTTAACTGTGACATCATCCAGAGAAGACAGATCACCCGCTACTACCATCTAATGTAGAACAGATTACTGGGTCAATGTGAGCTTCTGAGCTTTCTGTGTCTCTGCTCTGTCTTCACTAACATAGAAAGTACTCCTGGGTCAACGTGAGCTTCTGTGCTTTCTGTGTCTCTGCTCTGTCTTCTCTAACATAGAAAGTACTCCTGGGTCAATGTGAGCTTCTGAGCTTTCTGTGTCTCTGCTCTGTCTTCTCTAAGCCCCAGTGGGTGGAGGCAGATGACCGTTCATACTGAGCCCGGTTCTGCTGGAGGTTTTTCCTTCCCGCTAATGGGTGGTTTTTCTTCCCACTGTCGCTTCATGCTTGCTCAGTATGAGGGATTGCAGCAAAGCCATCAACAATGCAGACGACTCTTCCTGTGGCTCTACGGTTCCCCAGGAGTGAATGCTGCTTGGAGAGACTTTGATGCAATCAACTGGTTTCCTTATATAGGACATTTATGACCAATCTGTATAATCTGACCCAATCTGTATAATATGATTGATTCTGACTTTGTAAAGTGCCTCGAGATGACATGTTTCATGAATTGGCGCTATATAAATAAAATGTAATGTAATTGAATTGAATGAGACTGGGACTCTGCAGCCCGGCTGCACATGGGCAACCCTAGAAAAAACAGGGCCCAACACGTTTGATGTGTATCTGATCACTATGAGTCAACAAAGCACAAAATTTAAAGCATATGGGAAATCTGAATGATTAACAATAATTTAAAACATAGGAAACTGAAAAGGAGGCTTATGATCAAAAGATAATTGGTTAAGCAGATGAGAAATTTTTTTTAGTTCTCTTTTGGTTCTTCATCATTGGGACTGGTTATTAATTACAAAGTTGGATACAAGCGACCTCTGAAATAATAGCAGCATCAACAGGGTTAATAAGGTCTAATTTAAACAGAATTAGAGATGTCAAAGAACAGATTATGATAATTGTCATCAAGTAAGATGGTTAACTGATTATTTTGCCATTGGGAAACCTCTGTGAATGTAAGTGATAACACCCAAAATTACAAATAACTTCATAAAATGGATTAATTTTGATACAGTGGAAGAAATACATCCAAAATGATTTGTTAAAAGATAACATAGGATAACATACAGAATCGACTCAGTTTTCAAAGGTGGATCTGTTGCACACGCTAACAGTGGCACTGAAGGAGGAATGTCTAATGAAGCAGCTGACTGGTGAATGAAGCAGCTGACTGGTGATGGTATAACCTGAGGTTTGTCAATACGGAGAACCAGAACAAACTCTGCATGGATTCCTGCTGATTCCCGCTCCATGTCTCAGCGCCTGCTCATGCATAAAGGAATTAAGGACGCTCAGGCCGACAGGAAGCACGGCTGAGCAACAGGAAGCGGTCTCCACATCCGCTGACAGTGGGCAGGAAAGAGAGCTGCAGCACACGGATATGTGTGCAACCCAGCAGCTGAAGGTCCACCACAAGAATTAACAAAATACAATTAATTCATTTAATTATAAAAGTAAAGTAAAACAAATATTGAGAATGGCAATGCGTTACTATAATGTAATAAAATTACATAAGTGGCTAAAATCAAATTGTCCAGTTATATTATTAACAGAAAATTCAGTTAACATTTTATTTTATTCTTTTGAAGTTAGACCAGTAGAGTGTTGAATAATAAGACGATGGGTTCTCCCATGACAAAGTAATTAATTACCTCATGCACTGTTAATTAGGAAATAGGCATTATTAAGAAGAGGATAGCAGGTTATAATGATTACAGAACAAATCAGGTATTTAACACTAAAGTCTCACGTTATGATTAAATGAGACGAGTTGATTGGGAAATTTCAATGACTTTATGTATTTGGAAACAGATTTATTCTGCAAGCATGGCTATTTTATTTCTGGAATTGAAACCTTGGGTAAAAATAATTTGATCTGTGACAACAACCTGTTTTTTGTTATAATCATAAAAACAAATCATATTGTAAGAAGGTACATGTTGGATTTGGAAATGCTTCATTTGAAAATTGAGATTCTGACCGGGTAAACAGACTCAGCCACATTATAAAAGAGTAAATTATCGGATTAAATAGAGTAATGACAGGACCAGGTTTTGATTGCATGCTTTGCATTAAAAACTCAACCTGATTAAAAGCACTAACTGTTCTGCCTTCAGTCCTGTTTTTCAGAAGTTGAAGTTCTGTCCAGTTCTGGCCTCCCTTTTCTGATGGAAGACTCCGAGAAACGCCTCCAGAACAACGATAAAGTGAGCATGGAGAAACTTATAAAGTGAAAATTAGACTGATGTCAACCTCTGAGTTTAGCAATCAAAATTTTAAAGTGACTTGAATCTGTTGTCAAATCTCTCTGGCAAAATGTTGGCAAAAGTTTAGTGTAATAGTATTTCACGTAAATATAATATTCTCAAAGGCCACATGGATGTTTTGTGATCATTCTGGCAAAGCTAACATTATAACTAAATCTAGGCACCACCTTTGAGGAAAGTAGGTTTCCAGGCAATAACTTAGAAAAAAGGGAACTCAACTTTGATTAAAAAATGGTAATAACTGTTAGACTAACAAAAAATTAAAATAAATCAATGTTAGATCATTTCATGACTTTAGAAAATTTGGTTTTGAAACAATTTGATGGAAATTGTACATTACATTAAGTTGCATTTGTAAAAAGGGAAAACAAGTGAGGAAACCTAAATAAATTATCAGACAGCATGGGATTAATTTCCACTGTTATGCTGATGACACTCAGCTATATTTATCCATAAATCCTGATGAATCCAATCAATTACTTCGACTGCAGTCATGTCTTGATGACATCAAAAGCTGGATGACTTTAAATTTCCTGCATTTAAATTCTGACAAGACAGAAGTTGTAATCTTTGGACCAGAGTCTTCAAAAAATAAAGTTCTTAATCAATCACTTAATCTGGATGGCATTAACCTGGCCTCTGGTAATAAAGTAAAAAATCTTATATTTATGACCAAGACATGTCATTTAAATCCCATATTAAACAGGTTTCCAGAGTTTCCTTTTTTCACCTCTGGAATATCGCCAAAATTAGAAACATTCTGTGCAGGAGTGATGCTGAAAAACTAGTCCATGCATTTGTTACTTCAAGGCTGGACTATTGTAATTCTTTACTATCAGGAAGTCCACAAAATGCAGTTTAAAGCCTTCAGCTGATTCAAAATGCTGCAGGCAAGAGTTCTGATGAAAATCAACCAGAGGGATCATATTTCTCCTGTTTTAGCTTCCCTTCATTGGCTTCCTGTTAAATCAAGAATAGAATTTAAAATTCTCCTTCTAACGTATAAAGCCCTTAATAATCAAGCTCCATCATATATCAGAGCTCTGATTACCCCGTATGTTCCCATATTGTTCCCATGGAAGTATGTATGCTCCTATATTTTCACATCAATTCAATTCAATTCAATTTCATTTATATAGCGCCAATTCATGAAACATGTCATGTCGAGGCACTTTACAAAGTCAGAATCAATCAAACAGAGCAGGACTGAATAAAATAGCCTCTCATTATATATATATATATATATACCTATTATTTTTTCAAAGGACAGCCACTTCATTGGTTGGGCTCTGTATCTGGTATTCCACTGTCTTCCTGCTTCAGACTTTCTTAGGCTCGGTTTTATTTTCCCATTGAACTGGAGAAATAGGTGAAGGTCAGGAGTGAACAGCCTCGGGTGATGAGTCTCTTTGGTTTCTGCTTTATTTCGTCTCATACTTCCACTAATTGCAGTAAAAGGTCCATGCGTGAGTCCGACGGTGTCTGTTTTAGGCCTTCTGAGCAAACATGACGTCTGTTCCTGAGAGCGCCACCTGCTGCCAGCCAGTAAACATGTTAAATATTTATATCAAACTTTCTCCATAAACATACAAAAGTCAGGGAAAGAAATTCTGTCAGCAGTTTTAATTCATCGTCTTCACAGCAGTAGCACAAGCTACTCACTACACGTCACCAAGGAAACGCAGTCTATGATGTCACAGACTCATCATGATGACATCACAGCTATTAATTTTCCAAATACTACAATTTATAGCGTCTCTATGGGCAGAAAACAGTAGATATATGAATATATAAGGTAAAATCTGTTTAATCTCTCATTGGTCTAAACAGTGCAGAGCCCCGCCCCCTTATAGTCAGCAGCAGGAACTACAAAAACAATAATTTCCATAATAATATCATTTCCAACAGAATCTTAAAACTTTACACCAAAGTGACATTTGATTTGTTACGTCTATAAAACAGGAAATGTTACAAACGAGCAGCAGCTGATCAGTGATTGGCTCATTCAAAACTCTCTCTACCAATCAGACACAAGTCTAGATGTTCAGGGTGGCTCCAGCATCAGTTCTGGTTCTGGTCGAGTTTCATGGTCCTTCCTCTACCTAAATGGGCCGCAGTGACGGACTTTCACCAGCAGGGGGTGGAGAACCAACCAGATCCCAATGAAACTCCTCCAGAACCCCACAGAGAGAACCAGAACCTCACGCCTGCCGGGTCTGGTATGTGCGTATCAATCAGTAACAGGCCCCGCCCACCAGAGCAGCCGTCCAATCACAGTCCACCCTGCTGACGGCCTTCCTGAACCTTCTGCATCTTCTTCTGTGGTTTGACCCGAGCACAGCGAGTCGTCAGAGTCCAGTGAGACGCACTGTGATGACATCACTCCACCACCTCCCCATCTGCTCCCCCACCCTCATCCCCTCTGCCCTCTGCTTCTCCATCCTCCCCCTGATCTGCCTCAGCTCCACCTGCCTCCCTCTCTTCCTCCACCTCTGTCTCTTTCTCTGCCTCCCCCTCTGCTGCCTCCCCCTGCTGGTAGCTCTCAGTAGCGTCTTCCTTGCAGAAGGTCTCCTCTGTAGTCTCTGGTGTCTCCTCCTCTGTCTCCTTCTGCATCTCTCTAAGTACCTCTCCGTCTGCCTCTCCGTCTGCTGCCTCCCCCTCTGCTGCCTCCCCCTCTGCTGCCTCTCCTGCTGCCTCTCCTTCTGCCTCCCCTTCTGCTGCCTCCCCCTGCTGGCAGCTCTCAGTAGCGTCTTCCTTGCAGAAGGTCTCCTCTGTAGTCTCTGGTGTCTCCTCCTCTGTCTCCTTCTGCATCTCTCTAAGTACCTCTCCGTCTGCCTCTCCGTCTGCTGCCTCCCCCTCTGCTGCCTCCCCCTCTGCTGCCTCCCCCTCTGCTGCCTCTCCTTCTGCCTCCCCCTCTGCCTCTCCCTCTGCTGCCTCCCCCTCTGCTGCCTCCCCCTCTGCTGCCTCCCCCTCTGCTGCCTCTCCTTCTGCCTCCCCCTCTGCCTCTCCCTCTGCTGCCTCCCCCTGCTGGCAGCTCTCAGTAGCGTCTTCCTTGCTGCAGGTCTCCTCTGCGGTCTCTCCTGCTACCAGATCCTGGTCCGGTTCAGTTTGGCTTTCTGTCTCCGTTTCCAGTCCCTGGTCCGGATCCTGGTCTTGGTCAGCTTCAGGTTCTGTCTCTGCCTCACCTCCCAGCCCCTGAGCCAGTATGCCTCCCCCCTCAGGCTCCAGACCCGGGTCCCGAGTCGCTGTCTCTGTCTGAGCTGAGTCCAGGGTTTCGGGCTGAGAAGGAATGGACTCCTTTCTCCTCAGACCTGGCAACACAGAGACAGGAGATGAGATTCCACCTCTTCATTTCTCAGTCCTTAAACACTTTGGTTCCGTTTCTACTCAGACAATCAGAACCATCAAAGAACTGATTTCTATGATCCGCCGCTGTAGAGTAATGGACAAGGTGCTTTCTATCTGCATGCTGAGGCTAACAGGAGGAGATGTTGTGGACGTAGTGCAGGAGGAAAGCAGAGGAAGAGCAGTTTATGGGCAGAATGTGACCCAGCCCAGATGCTTTCAGAACCATGGAGTGGTGGTCTAGTGGTTAGAGCAGCTTGCTCTCAGAGAAGGATGCAGGTACCCGGTTCAATCCCCACTGCCTGCACTCTGGGTCCCTGAGCAAGACCCTTAACCCCAGATTGCTCCTCAGGCGCTGCACATGGCAGCCCACCGCTCCCCCAGGGGGTTAGGGTTAAGATGCAGAGAACACATTTCATTGCTTGTGACAGTGAAATGACAATAAAATTTTATTCTATTCTATTCTATGTGCAGACAGGGATTCAAAGAGTACCAGCGAAGGTGGATAAGAATGTGACTGTGAAAGATCTCCTCTGCTAGCCCCCTGCTGTGGGATTAGTGGACAACACCATCCCCACCAGAACAGGGAGGTGCCTCCCCAACAGAAACCTGAGGGAACTGCTGGATGAGAAGAAGGAGCGTCAGGAGGGGAGAGAAGGAGTCTCTGAGGAGGTTACAGAGGAAACAGCCAGGAGGTGTCCAGGAAGAAGCTGGAGAGAAAGCTCCAGCAGAACAGGATCAGAGATGTGTGGTCAGGGATGAAGACGATCCTCAGGGAGGAGGACCAATGGGAGTCTGGACAGAACCAGTGAGCTCTGCTGCCCACAGCCAGACATCCCACCCTCCTTTGTCCACCTAGGACGCCATCATAGACCTGCTCAACAGACCCTCATCATCTGGAGCAGGCGGACAGCACCGTGAGGGTTTCAATCACCTGCTGACAAACCAGCTCTCAGCAGAGTTCTGTGAGCCTCCATGCTGGTGGGCAGCTCAGGTGTTTGATGCAGGTGAGCTGGACCAGAGACCACCTGGGAGGTTCTAAACTGGAGAGCCCTGGTTAAGAGAACAAGAAGGAAAACTGGGCCGGGTTTTACCGTCTGAAGCTGGATTTACCCGCCTCGGGTCGGTGCAGCTGGACTGACTTGTTTGGGTCCAAAGTTCTAGTGATTGGGTAAAAGCCTCAGGATTTGGCTTTATTCATTCGTGTTTGTGTCTACTGCTAAAGAACCAGCCCCTGGTGCCGGACCCGATGGCACCCCTGGTTCTGGTTGATGTCTAAAGGAACAGGAAAAGGTTCGTACCAGCGGGCGTCAGGACCAGCGCCTGCAGGATGTCCGACAGCGATACGATGCCGACGATACGAGACCTGTCGTCAACGACGACCAGCCGGTGGACCTGCGGACACAAACAGCTGAGTTTGGGCCGGTTCTGAGTCTCATAAGCCAAGCCTGGACTAAACCTCCTGATGGGCTGCACCCCTCTGTCCGCCGACCATCTGATCTGCTCTGACACCTCCTACCTGCAGATAAAACTCATCTACAGCCTGGGTCACCTCCCCGCCGGTACCTCGGCCTTCACGATGCGGTCCACGATGGTCTCCAGGGTTTCCAGCTTGTTGCACTTCATGACACCTTCAAAGTACTGCGATCTGTGTCTGAGAGCCTGAGTGACCGTCATGTCCAGGTTGTTGTAGGTCTTCTCAGCAGCCAGGTTCTGCACAAACACCGGCGTCAGTCCGTCACAGTTCTGACGGGTTCTACAGAATCACAGGACGAGGGAACTCACAATCACATCAAACTTGGAGTAGATATCCACCACCTTCCCTGCAGGGACAAGACGACAGCGCATGAGAACGGTCTGAACACCGGCACCAGCGTGATGCAGGAGCCGCCGCGCACCGCTATGATCCACGACGGGCAGCGCCGACACGCGGCGGTGCGTGAACACGGACAGGGCGGTGATCAGCGGCGTGTCCGGGTGGATGTAGGCGATGTTTGAGTACGTTCCCACGCCCAGGTCCTCCAAGGTCTGCTTCATGAAGGCCGGCATCGGCATCTCACACACCTGAGGCAGAGAGGGACACAGGTTGGTGCTGCCCCGCCACACCGAGCATGCACATGGCGACAGTGGGTCTGAGCTCTAACCCAGAAGATCAGAACCATCAGAACCCCCCCCCCCCCCCCCCATGGACTCACAAAGAGCTGCAGGAACTTCAGGATCCTCTTGTGCGTCAGGATGTAGAGAGCGTTGCCGCTGATGGGGTCGATGACAGGAAGCCGGTGGATCTTGTTCTTTATCAGCGAGTGAACGGCTTCAAATACACTGGGGGGGGGGGGGGGGGGACAGCAGGAGGCGTTCATCAATGGCGTCTCATTTCATTCCTGGAGGCTGAACTAGGGGGGGAAGCAGGTACCTGGCATCAGGTGAGATGTGCACCAGGGGCTTAAAGGTCTCCTGCAGGTACAGCTCTGTGAACACGGACACGCGTGTTATTTTCCACATGCTGAAGCATTCTACAGCTGCTTTCAGAGCCGTCAGCTCCTACCTCTCCACGTCTCAATCTTATGCTCCTCCAGCTCGTAGATCTGCACCTGGAGAGAGACACACCTGAGTTACAGCTGCGTTGCTGCAGGTCACATGACGTCTCAAAGAGGTCAGGTGACTTCTAACTGAGCTCATGTGACATCACAGTGAGATCCGTTGCCAGGTGACACCCTGAGAAAGGTCATGTGACGCCATAGTCAGGTGACACCCTGAGAAAAGGTCAGGTGATGTCTAAAAGAGGAAAGTATATCTACCTGCAGCCGCGGATCCCCCCCCCCCCTGACTTTATGGTTGGGACACAGGGAAAGGTAAACTGTAGTGTCTGCGGCTGCAGGTAGAACCTTCTGAAAAGAGGTCAGCGCTGTCAGCAGAACCTCTCTCTGGTTTCAGGTTCCACAGAAGCAGCAGAAACCTTCAGCAGACATAACCTGATACCTGCCGCTCCAGCAACCAATCAGAGCACAGTTTCTAGCCACGCCTGCCTTGTTTTCAGAGCAGGCGTAACCATGACAGCAGACGCTGCTGCAGAGGTGAGACTCGTTCAACGAGGAGCAGAGAACCCCGCTGAGGAGGAAGGAGTGTGTGTGGGAGTTACCATGGGAGATTTATAGTATCTGGTGAGGATGTTGATAAAGTCTGTGATGGTTAACATTCCTGAAACAAACAGAAACCAGCCCGTTAATAAGAATAAAACTGCAGCTGATAATAATAATAAACACACCTCTGTTTGGAACAGGTGAGGCTAAAAGGCTCCACATTCTTTAGAATCTAAGGCTTTTACTGTGAAGGTCCAGCAGGAACCAGGAAACAACAGGTGCGCACTCTTACCCACAAAGCTTTGCTTCTTGCTCTCCCACAGAGGAGCGGCTCTCACTCCGTTAGCCACCAGAGCGAAGAACGCCTTCTTCACCTGAAAGCAGAGGTGGGTGAGTGGTCCGCTCCCAGTTAGAGCTGGGAAGGTGGCTTCACTTAACCAGAACCAGAACCAGAACCAGAACCAGAACCAGAACTACCTTCACCTACAGGAACTGAAGCAGTGAAGTCAGCCTTCAACAGCTAAAGAGACACAACACCTGGACTGCAGCTCTGATGCAGGTCCAGCTGCCAGAATCATGACTGAGTTCTGGCAGCCGGACTCATCAGAACCAGCCAAGCAATCAGAGATCGGACCGGGCCGGTCTCAGTCTGAGTTTAACGTTTAACGAAGATCAAGACTTCTCTAAAGGAGTCAGTTTGCATCGGACCCTTTCTTCTCTGGACTGGGCCTTCAGCACTGCAGCCGTCCATCAGGGCTCTGTTTTCGGCACCAGAACCAACAGAACCCGTTCCTGTCTCACCTGCAGCGTGGTGTCAAACACCACCAGTTTGGAGCTGGTGGGGATGATGTCGTAGCACTTGTGGCACTTCATGAAACGCATGTAGATATCCCGCTCCGACTCTTTGGACGCTGGAACCACAGAACCACAGAACCACAGATCACAGAGGGGTTAGTTTGGATCCGACCAGTTAAAGCCCAGCTGG
The DNA here is from genome assembly GCF_011125445.2 of Fundulus heteroclitus. Taxonomy (NCBI): domain Eukaryota; kingdom Metazoa; phylum Chordata; class Actinopteri; order Cyprinodontiformes; family Fundulidae; genus Fundulus; species Fundulus heteroclitus. The sequence continues at coordinate 37,363,668 of NC_046381.1, forward strand.
ACTTTATCTGGTATCAGTCAGCATCTCTACCAGTAATGTGGTTCGACTGGATGAGGATCACAGAGTTCTGAAAAAGGTTCTGTAACGCTCAGAGCGGGTTCATTGCCAATGTATGTTGATCTGGAACAGTCCTTTGATTGGAATTCTTAAAGTTCTTTAACTGTGTTGTGCCATCAAGCCATGAGGAAAAATCAGACTGAGTGGGAACAGGGTGGGAACAGACAGGGTGGGAACAGACAGGGTGGGAATGACATGTGAGACCTTTACAGTCTCACAGCAGGTCACTGTATAAAGGCTGGCTTCCTACAGACAATTGTTCTCATTTTCCCGCTGTTTCATTGGAACAGCATTAATAAAATCAACCGTCCCTACACTGAATAATTTTACTGACAAAATCGTTTTTTTAAATGTTGTTTTGTCAAATAATGTTTTATTTAACTCAGGATTTGCATTTTGAATGGGTTGAAACACATATGAGAGGTTGTTCTGAATTAGTTAAGCTCATTTAACCTCATTCCATGTTCTTTGAACTTTGGTTCTTGGATATTAACCAGACAATACCTAACAGACAGAGAGTTATTATTAAACATTAAAATAACTTTAAACAGTGTGTAATAGCACAACAACTGGTTCTGAATGTGATCTGAACCCACAAAGAACTGGATCTGCAGAAAGAACAACATCAGTACAAAAAGGAGGAATGAACGTTATTAATTTTACAGTGATGAATGCCGTGATAAAATTAAATTTGGCTGCTGACTTTTATTAAAAATGAAATGAGTTTATGGTTTAGTTTCCCTTCACAACTTAAAAAAAATTGGAGGAATTAAATTTCTCTAAGGTTGTAACTTCTTTGATTCTGCAAAATTACCGATTAAATTGTCAGACTACCACACAAGTATTCCAAAATGATGTTAAAAGTTTTCATGCCTCGACTAATTTACAGGAAAATAACCGTAAATTAACAAAATAAAATTGATTTGTAACAAATGGAGACCGCGGGCGCATAATCTAGTTTGTTTGAGTTGAGTTGCCATAAATAGACGTCATCTGGCAGCCCGAGTCAATCTGGTACCTACACCGGTAGCCCTTATAGGTGGATGTTCACAGCGCCGTCTGAGCAGCTGTAACATCTGTAAGCACGTTTTATAACTCCTCTGATGCCCTGCAGATTATATAACAGCCTTACAGAAAAAAAAAGTCCAATCAGCGGAGTCTGCTTCAAACCGGCCTGTTCCCACACCACACCTGGCTGTGGAACCTGGCTGACCCAACCGTGTTCCCAGCTTAGCCTGGGAGCCTGACAGACAGAGATGAGGGATCAACATTCAGAGAACTCATCATGTTCATCACGTTGGAGACTTACCAGCATCATCCTGCTGATCCTGCTGATCCGGCATGCCGTCTGCAACCTCCACCTGCGTGGGAAAAACACCAGAGGCCGTCAGGAGTGAGTCATCTTGTCAAGAAGAGCTGAAACGTAGAGTCGACATAATAAACGATGCAGAATTTCATGCATTGCAGCGTTATTTAACACTATAGGGGGTGACCGTGGTGCGGAAGATAGTGAGTTTGTCCTGCAATTGGCGGGACGACCGTCTCGGTTGTTGTGTCCTTGGGCAAGACACGCCACCTGCATTGCCAGCTGACGGTGGTGTATGGCAGTCTCTGTCAGTCTGTGGCTGCTAGCATAGCTCACCACCGTCAGGGTGGGAATGACTGATTTTAGTGTGAAGCTCTTTGGGGTCAATGGACTAGTTAAAGCGCTACATGAGTACAAGACATTTACCATTTAACAAAATCAACACAAGTCACTCCCAAAATGATCATCCCCGCCCCTTAGACAAATTGTGGTAGCGGAACCACTCATCGTCCCAAAGAAAACGTTTATTTAATGAAGTTAGTAATGAATTTATTCATTAATAAGTCCGGGTAAGCTTTGTAACAAATCAAATGCCAAAGGAATAAATTGTATTTGACCAGTTAAGCACTTATCTGACCAGCATCTAACCAGTTAACCACTTCTCTGACCAGTATCTGACCAGCTAATCACCAATCTGACCAGTACCTGACCAGTTAACCACCAGTTCGACCTATATGACCAGTTAACCACCATTTTGACCAGTATGTGACCAGTTAACCACTAATCTGCCCAGTTAACCGCCAATCTGACCAGTTAACCACCTATCTGACCGGTATCTAGCCAGTTAACCACTAATCTGACCAGTATCTGACCACCTAATCACTAATCTGACAATTTAACCATCAATCTGACCAGTTTATGACCAGTTAATTACCAGTCTGACCAGTATCTGACTATTTGACCATCAATATGATCAGTATCTAACCAGTTAACCACCAATCTGACCGGTATCTGACATTTTGACCACTAATCTGACCAGTATCTAGCCAGTTAACCACTAATCTGCACAGTAACTGACCAGTTAACCACCAATCTGACCAGTATTTGACTACTAATATGACCAGTATCTAGCCAGTTAACCACTAATCTGACCGGAATCTGACAATTTGACCACTAATCTGACCACTAATCTGACCAGTTAACCACTAATCTGCCTCGTAGCAGACCAGTTAACTACCAGTCTGACCAGTATCTGACCACTAATCTGCCCAATATCTGTCCATTTAAGCACTAATCTGCCCAGTAACTGACCAGTTACCCACTAATCTGCCCAGTATCTGGCCATTTAACCACTAATCTGACCAGTTAACCACTAATCTGCTCAGTATCAGACCAGTTAACCACTAATCTGCTCAGTATCAGACCAGTTAACCACCAATCTGCTCAGTATCAGACCATTTAACCACTAATCAGACCATTTAACCACTAATCTGCCCAGTAACTGACCAGTTAACCACTAATCTGCCAAGTATCTGGCCATTTAACCACTAATCTGACCAGTTAACCACTAATCTGCTCAGTATCTGACCATTTAACCACTAATCAGACCATTTAACCACTAATCTGCCCAGTAACTGACCAGTTAACAACTAATATGCCCAGTATCTGGCCATTTAACCACTAATTTGACCAGTAACTGACCAGTTAACCACTAATCTGCCCAGAATCAGACCAGTTAACCACTAATCTGCCCAGTTAACCACTAATTTTCCCAGTATCAGACCGTTAATCTGCCCAGTATCAGACCATTAATCTGCCCAGTATCAGACCATAAATCTGCCCAGTATCTGGCCATTTAACCACTAATCTGACCATTTAACCACTAATCTGCCCAGTTAACCACTAATCTGCTCAGTATCTGACCATTTAACCACTAATCAGACCATTTAACCACTAATCTGCCCAGTAACTGACCAGTTAACAACTAATATGCCCAGTATCTGGCCATTTAACCACTAATTTGACCAGTAACTGACCAGTTAACCACTAATCTGCCCAGAATCAGACCAGTTAACCACTAATCTGCCCAGTTAACCACTAATTTTCCCAGTATCAGACCGTTAATCTGTCCAGTATCAGACCATTAATCTGCCCAGTATCTGACCATTTAACCACTAATCTGACCATTTAACCACTAATCTGCCCAGTTAACCACTAATCTGCTCAGTATCTGACCATTTAACCACTAATCTGACCATTTAACCACTAATCTGACCATTTAACCACTAATCTGCCCAGTATCAGACCATTTAATCACTAATCTGCCCAGTATCAGACCATTTAACCACTAATCTGACCAGTTAACCACTAATTTTCCCAGTATCAGACCATTAATCTGCCCAGTATCAGACCATTTAATCACTAATCAGACCAGTTAACCACTAATCTGCCCAGTTAACCACTAATTTTCCCAGTATCAGACCATTAATCTGCCCAGTATCTGACCATTTAATCACTAATCTGCCCAGTATCAGACCACTAATCTGCCCAGTATCTGACCATTTAACCACTAATCTGCCCAGTATCTGACCATTTAATCACTAATCTGCCCAGTATCAGACCACTAATCTGACCAGTATCTGACCATTTAACCACCAGTGTAACGGTGTGTCTTAAGATGCAGCCTGCAGCATCCCAGACAGCATCCTGGTGTTGTGCATCATCTGGTCACCAGGTGATCACCTGTCTGTTAGGCAGTGGTTCGGTGATGACACAGCCGCCGATGGTTACAGTTCCGGATCCTCTCTGACAACACGCAGTCTGGCCGGGCGCTGTGTTCATCTGAGCAAATAACGACGGGTTTTCTGGTAAAATCGCGGATTTTTCAAGGGGAATCCGCGGCTAGATGAGAAGATGGCTAACACCCACCGGACAGGCTGCGCTCATGAGCCGCTTCCAGTTGCTGCTCTCCGGCGGAGACCGCGGGGGTTTGGTTCGGAGAGGGACCGGGTCTTTAGGGCTCCATCGTGGGTCTGAGTCCGGATGGTAGAACCTGCTGAGTCCGGTAATCAATAGTCTGTGACCTCCGCCCGCTCTCGGTAATATTCGGCTAGTTTCGGTAAAAGTCGCCTCGCTCGGCTCAGACGTGGAAGAACTTCCGGTTAAGTGGTTGAAGCTAAAAGCAGGCTGGTGGTGATGGTTCTGGTTAAATGGACTTAGACTGGAGCGGTTCTGATGAGCCCTGCTGGCAGAACCTCACCGCAGCGTTTACCTGGTTTTATTTCATAACGCGGCAATTCTCTTATTTTGGTAGCAGAGTCTAGTTCCGTTTCCGTGATAATTACAGGTTTGTTGTAACTTGTCAACATTGTGAGAGACAAACATGAGCGGAACCGGGCCTGGGTTCATGAATAAAGATGATGAGCCGTCCGAGTCCAACGAGAGACCTTCACCTGCGCCATGATCGGCTGCTGGGGAGGATGGAGGATGGAGGATGGATGGAGGATGGAGGATGGATGGATGGATGATGGAGGATGGATGATAGATGGAGGATGGATGATGGATGGAGGATGGATGGAGGATGGATGGAGGATGGATGGGAGGATGGAGGATGGATGATGGAGGATGGATGGAGGATGGATGGATGGAGGATGGATGATGGAGGATGGATGGATGGATGGAGGATGGATGGAGGATGGATGATGGAGGATGGATGGAGGATGGATGGAGGATGGATGGATGGATGGATGGATGGATGGATGGATGGATGGAGGATGGATGGAGGATGGATGATGGAGGATGGATGGAGGATGGATGGAGGATGGATGGAGGATGGATGGAGGATGGTGGAGGATGGATGATAGATGGAGGATGGATGATGGAGGATGGATGGAGCATGGAGGATGGATGGATGGAGGATGGATGGATGATGGATGGATGGAGGATGGATGAAGGATGGATGATGGAGGATGGATGGAGGATGGATGGAAGGATGGATGATGGAGGATGGATGATAGATGGAGGATGGATGGAGGATGGATGGGAGGATGGAGGATGGTGACACCATCCTCCATCCTCCCATCCATCCTCCATCCATCCATCCATCCATCCATCCTCCATCCATCCATCCATCCATCATCCATCCTCCATCCATCCATCCATCCATCATCCATCCTTCATCCATCCTCCATCCATCCATCATCCATCCATCCATCATCCAGAATGTTTAAAGGAGTTTTTTTCTGTATTTTTCATAGTAGAAATCTTCTGTTAGTTTTAATTCAGTTTAAAACTCCTTTATTGATCCCAAGGAGAAACTAACTTTAGCTCCAGGGTGCTGTAGATGCTGATGGCTGTAGGCTGGAAGGAGCTTCTGCAGAGGTCCTCTGAGTGAAGACACTCTCCCCAGACTTACGCTGCACCGCTGTGGTGTGAACGCTGCAGTGAAATATGCAGACGCCTGCAGGAGCCGTAGGGTGGAGGCAGCCCGGTTCTATCTTTGGCCCGGTTCTATCTTTGGCCCGGTTCTATTTTTGCCATGTGCTGGAGCCCAGTTAGATACTCAGATCAAGCTGCAACAACAGGAACCTTAACGAGCACCACATCCTTATTTTCAAGGAATTCACTAAAGACAGACAAGATTTTCTAAAAGACCTCAGTATACTAATGAATATATGTGTATATTTATATATAATTGTGTGTTTTACTTTATGTTAGCAGCTGTATACATTACATCAATTAGATCAGTTACTGGGCTTTATGCATTGGCATCCAAAATCTAATGATTAAAGATTAAATGCATGAAAAATAAGCTAAATGTGAAGCTTCTCTGCACTCTGTGAACTCGCCCATTGTGGAGCAGAAGTCGTGAAAACGTCTGGATGCTAAAAACAAAAAGTGAAGCAGTGTTAGCGTCCACAGAACGAGTTGTTTTGGTCCGACTTGTGTATGTGTGACTGCTAACCTGGCCAGCCAGATTGATAACGTGTAGCACTCTAGTTCTGCACATTACTCCGGCTGAACCAGAAATGGTCCGGGCCAATCACGGTGCAGTATGCTGGTTTAAGGCGGGACATACCGCTGTGATGAAAGCAGGAGCTGCTGAGGCCACAGCTGGACCAATATGGCGGACGCAGCTGCTGCTCTCACCTCTGATTGGTCAGAATCCAGGATTTCTTCTTTGATGGTAGAACAGCAGGAAGTTCCTTGACCAGCGTACCTTGTTGTGGTTTCTCATGGCGTCTGCTGCTGTTTTAATTTGATACCGTGATTGGCTAAAACCAACCTCTGGTAGGTTAGGTGATTAGGTGTTGCTTCACCCAATCAGCTTGGAGTTCTGCTTCTTTCCCCAAACCGATTGGATGGGAGCAGAACCAGAGGGCTGCATGTCATCAGCCTGGCTGGTCAGGTTAGTATACGACGGATTCTCGTGTGCTGGTGAGAATCCATCTGACAGGCAAGGTTATATGACGGCTTTATTTCAGGATCTGCGTATGCTTCCTGCAGCAGCTTCTGCAGCCAAAGGCGGCGGGCGGGGCAGTGTGGAGCTTTAAGTCCCTGGTTGTGATGCTGCTGCCCCAGCAGATGATGGCAGAGGAGATCAGACTCTGCAGCAGAGAAGATCTGCAGCATCTTGCTGCAAACCCTGGAGGACCTAGGCTTCCCCAGGAAGTCCAGGCTGCTTTGTCCCTTCCTGCAGACAGCGGGGTCTCCAGGTGTTCACCTGCTCTGTTGTCCAGGTGAATGCTGAGGTAGTTATGGTCCTCCACCACCTCCACTTCTTCTCCCAGGATGGTGCCAGTGTTGGAGCGGTTCCTGTTTCTCATGAAATCCACAATCATCACAGCTTCTTCTGGTGCTTCTGACTCATTGATTTTCAGGAAAACAGCAGAGACAAGTCAGCTTGGTTTTAAAGAAACACTGAATGGATGTTTTTATTGAAAATGTCTTTAAACGTCTTCCTTCAGGACGTTCAGGGCTGCTGAAGAAAGATTCTGATCTCTGACCTGGATTATGATTAATGATGATAATCCCCTCCTACCTCCAGTCTGTCAGTTTATCCCCACTGCAGCAGTTCTAGAGTTTATATCCCACCACCTGAAGGGGAGAGAAACCCTCAGGAGGTTCTTAAAGAGCTCAGTTTACCTCTAAAAAATGTATTTTATTTTGATAAGCATGATTGCTCAGACCTCCTGACAGCATCTCTGCTTTAAAGGCCTCAGTAAACCTGACGCTCCTTCAGTGGAAACAACCACTCCACAACACTTGAGCTTCATATTTCTGTTTGTAAATCCTTTCTAAATCAACTATGCTATATCCTACATTTGCAAATGTTCCCACTTCGTCAAGGACTGTTTTAGTTTTCTGTTGAATGAATTTAAAGGTCAAAGCTGCTGGAAACCAGAGGGCGTTTGTGAGGACGAGGACGGAGGACCCATCTGGGTTCTTCTCGGCACCAGAACTGACTGCCTCCTGTCTTCTGGGCCGGAGCATCACTCCAGAACCTCATCAGGCTTTGTCTGATACGTCCATGGTTCTGTAAAGTGACTGTGAGCTGACTTTTTGGCTCCAACATTTAAATCTTATCAGATGCTGAGGACTATCTGCTCACTTTCAGCTTCTCATAAGAAGACAGCGCTTCTTTTAGTAATAGTTAAACAAACTCCATAACTTTTATCATCCCTATAAATAACTCCTCAACCACTCCCTACGCTCAGGAGTTTGGGTATCATCCCTTCCTGCCCATCCCAGGTCAGTAACACCCGTTCTGCTTGTTTCCATCTTCGTCAGAGCAACTTTCTCACTCCACTGCTGCTCTGGTTCACAGTCTGGTCACCTCCAGTCTAGATTACTGTAACTTCTCTCTTCTGTTCAGCCTCCCACATAAAACTCTCATAAATCACATCTGGTCTAGAACCCGGCCGCCCGTCTCCTCACGCCAAGCACTTCCATCCATCACAGTCATCCTCCTTACCTTCTCCACACCTTCCTCATCTCCTTCACCTTGCTACACCCTTCCTCACCTCAGATCCTCATCCTCCATCTTACCCCCCCCCCCCAACCCCCACCCCACCCGCTCAGGACTCACATCAGTCACGTTTGAAATCCTAACTCAAAGCTCATCTGTTTAAACCAGCAAATGCTCTGATTTCAACTGTGTTGTCTAATTTAAACTGTACTAATGTGTTATTTAACCTCTGTTATGCTGACAACCCAGGGTCCAGACCAGGAAGCAGAGCTGTAGTTTAACACACCTCTCTGCAGCTTCTGTACTGTTACCCACCCATTATCCTATTGAGACGGTGTCTTTCCCATGGCCAAAACTTAACAGATCAAAAACTGATCTAAAAGGAACAAATCATAAAAATCTAATACAAATCCATACGGATCACTTTGAGCCAAAAAATAAAATAATTAAATGTGGTCTATTAAATATAAGGTCTCTCCCTCCGAAGACTTTGTTAGTTAATGAATTGATTTCTGATAATCAGATTGATTTGTTTTGTCTCACAGAAACCTGGCTACAAGAGGACTACGTTAGTATAAATGAGTCAACTCCCTCCAGTTATTCAAATTTCCACATTCCCAGATCTGTGGGAAGAGGAGGAGGAGTGGCAACTATCTTTCAGTCTGATTTATTAATTAGTCCCAGGCCAACTAATAACTACAGTTCTTTTGAACATTTAACCCTCAGTTTCCCTCATCCAAGCTGCAAAGCAATAAAACCTCTTCTGTTTGTTGTTTTGTATCGTCCACCAGGCCCTTACACTCAGTTTTTGGATGAGTTGTCAGATTTCTTATCTGATTTGGTGATAAACACTGACAAGGTTATTATAGTGGGTGATTTTAACATCCATGTTGACACAGAATGTGATAACCTTAGTGTAGCCTTTAAAACTATCCTAGATTCAATTGGTTTTGCTCAAAATGTGCATAAACCGACGCACTCTTGGCTCCATACTTTAGACCTTGTTCTGACATATGGCATTGATTGTGAAGAATTAACAGTATTTCCTTACAACCCTGTCCTGTCTGATAATTTTTTAATAACACTTGAGTTTATCTGAGTTCTCCACCCCCAAAAGAGGGTTCCATTATAGTAGATCTTTATCGGATAATGCTGCATCAAACTTTAAAGAGTCCGTCCCCTTTTTAATATACTCAGTATTGCAGAAATACCCTGCAACATTGCTGCAGCAGCAGCAATGTTGTTTCTTCCCAGTCACAAATTGACACTTTTATTAACAGTGTGACTTCGTCATTGCGTTCTGCATTAGACAATGTAGCTCCCTTGAAAAAGAAGGGGATTATTCACAGGAAGCTGGCTCCCTGGTTTAATTCAGAGCTGCGTTCCTTGAAGCACAATGTTAGGAAATTGGAGAGAAAATGGCACTCTACACACCAAGAGGAATCCTACCTAATCTGGAGGGACAGTCTATTGTTGTATAACAAGACCCTTCACAAAGTTAGAGCAGCATATTTTTCATCATTAATTGAGGAGAACAAAAATAATCCTAGATTTCTCTTCAGTACAGTTGCCAAACTTACCCAGAGCCACAGCTCTGTGGATCCATTCATTCCCTTAGCTCTTAGTAGTAATGATTTTATGGGATTCTTCATAAATAAAATTGATTCCATTAAAAATAAAATAATTGGCATCCTCCCAAACATGATTACCTCGTCCTCAGTAAGTGAGGCAGCGTTGGAGGAATCTTTAGAACCTGCGCAGTGTTTGAACTGTTTAGACGCAGTAGAGCTTTCTGAGCTATCTAAAATCTTAGCTTCATCTAAACCTTCTACCTGTATGTTAGACCCAATCCCAACCAAGTTGTTTAAGGAGGTATTCCCTTTGATCAGTGGTCCAATTTTAGACATGATTAATCTATCCTTAGTAAATGGATATGTACCACAGGTTTTTAAAGTAGCTGTTATTAAACCTTTACTTAAGAAACCTTCTCTTGATCAAGATGAGTTAGTAAATCACAGACCTATATCTAATCTTCTTTTCTTATCTAAAATTCTTGAGAAAGTAGTTGCTAATCAACTTTGTGAACATTCACAAAGCAATGACCTACTTGAGGAGTTTCAGTCAGGCTTCAGAGCTCATCATAGCACTGAAGCAGCTCTGGTGAAGGTCACTAATGATATTCTCATGGCCTCAGATAATGGACTTGTGTCTATACTTGTCCTGTTAGATCTCAGTGCTGCGTTTGATACAGTTGATCACAATATTCTCCTACAAAGACTTGAGCATACTGTAGGGATTAAGGGAAAAGCATCAGGCTGGTTTAAATCTTATCTGTCAGACAGATTCCAGTTTGTTCATGTTAATAATAAATCTTCCTCAAACTCTAGGGTCACCTGTGGAGTACCACAGGGTTCAGTCCTTGGACTGTCATGTCATGGCAGTCATGTCTTGATGACATCAAAAGCTGGATGACTTTAAATTTCCTGCATTTAAATTCTGACAAGACAGAAGTTATAATCTTTGGACCAGAGTCCTCAAAAAATAAACTTCTTAATCAATCACTTAATCTGGATGGCATTAACTTGGCCTCTGGTAATAAAGTAAAAAATCTTGGTGTTATTTTTGACCAAGACATGTCATTTAAATCCCATATTAAACAGGTTTCCAGAGTTTCCTTTTTTCACCTCCGGAATATTGCCAAAATTAGAAACATTCTGTCCAGGAGTGATGCTGAAAAACTAGTCCATGCATTTGTTACTTCAAGGCTGGACTATTGTAATTCTTTACTATCAGGAAGTCCACAAAATGCAGTTCAAAGCCTTCAGCTGATCCAAAATGCTGCGGCAAGAGTTCTGATGAAAATCAACAAGAGGGATCATATTTCTCCTGTTTTAGCTTCCCTTCATTGGCTTCCTGTTAAATCAAGAATAGAATTTAAAATTCTTCTTCTAACGTATAAAGCCCTTAATAATCAAGCTCCATCATATATCAGAGCTCTGATTACCCCGTATGTTCCTAACAGAGCACTTCGCTCTCAGACTGCAGGTCTGCTGGTGGTTCCTAGAGTCTCTAAAAGTAGAATGGGAGGCAGATCCTTTAGCTATCAGGCTCCTCTCCTGTGGAACCAACTCCCAGTTTTGGTCCGTGAGGCAGACACCCCGTCTACTTTTAAGACTAATCTTAAAACTTTCCTTTGTGACAAAGCTTATAGTCAGAGTGGCTCATGTTACTCTGAGCTACCTCTATAGTTATGCTGCTATAGGCTTAGGCTGCTGGAGGACATCAGGGTCTATTTCTCTCTCTCTGCTGAGTTCTACTGTTCTCCAGTTTTGCATTGCTTGTCATCATTTCAGCTTTTAACTTTTTGCTCTCTCTCTTTTTTCTTCATAGAAGGTACACCTGGTCTAATGTTCTGTTAACTGTGACATCATCCAGAGAACACAGATCACCCGCTATTACCATCTAATGTAGAACAGATTACTAGATCAATGTGAGCTTCTGAGCTTTCTGTGTCTCTGCTCTGTCTTCTCTAACATAGAAAGTACTCCTGGGTCAATGTGAGCTTCTGAGCTTTCTGTGTCTCTGCTCTGTCTTCTCTAACATAGAAAGTACTCCTGGGTCAATGTGAGCTTCTGTGCTTTCTGTGTCTCTGCTCTGTCTTCTCTAACATAGAAAGTACTCCTGGGTCAATGTGAGCTTCTGAGCTTTCTGTGTCTCTGCTCTGTCTTCTCTAACATAGAAAGTACTCCTGGGTCAATGTGAGCTTCTAAGCTTTCTGTGTCTCTGCTCTGTCTTCTCTAAGCCCCAGTGGGTGGAGGCAGATGAGCGTTCACACTGAGCCTTTTTCTTTCCATTGTCACTCCATGCATGCTCAGTATGAGGGATTGCTGCAAAGCCATGGACAATGCAGACGACTCCCTGAGGCTCTACGCTTCTCCAGGAGTGAATGCTGCTTGGAGAGACTTTCAACTGGTTTCCTTAGAGAGGAAATTTTTGACCAGTCTGTATAATCTGATTGATTTTGACTTTGTGAAGAGCCTCGAGATGACATGTTTCATGAATTGGCGCTATATAAATAAAATGTAATTGAATTGTTATTGTGTTTGATGTATGGTGACGGCGCCTAGAAATAAAATGGATTATTATTAACTAACTGAACGTTATGTTGAGTCTGTGTCAATCTGTGTCTCACCAAAATATCATTATGGTGCCATAAAGATTCTTGAGTCTTCAATGGTCTGAAATACTTTTCAGAGTTCCTGGTCCGGTAGGAACCATGAAGACCCCCGGATCCTCAGAGACCCGCTGTTCCCAGAACCAGAACCAAACAAGGCGAGGCACCATTCAGGTTCTCAGATCTGGAGCAAAGTGAGATGTTCAGAGACGGCTGGTTCCCTTAAATCTGGAGCAGAGAACCTGATGAAGCGTTTGAGGTGTCGGACTGAAGATGACGCGGTGCTTAGCGGTCCTGGACATGCTGAGCTCCTTTAAGGCAGAACGTTAAAGCGCTCCGTCTTTCCTGCAGCGTCCGGTGAGACCATAGCCCATCTAGGAATGAACACACTGGGCTTACAGTTTGGCGAAGCTGCAGAGCTCCACAGAAAATCTCCAGCACCTGGTTTGTGGTGGACCTGTGTCTGAGGGCGCCGTCTGAAGCTGCAGGTGAGCTGTGACCAGGTGTTCTCAGGGAGACCTCCTGCTGTAATCTCAACTCGCCTGAACCTTCATACGACATTGGAGAAGAAAAGTCTCCATACCTGCTACCTGCGTCCTCCACCGTCTGGCCTCAGAAGAACAGAGCCACCGACTCACCTTGCAGCACAGCGGGAGGCAACACAGCCTGAAGCTCAACAAACACCTGAGACACTCACCTGTCTGCCCACAGGAGGCGATGCAGGTGGAGGCGGAGCCTGAGGGGGCAGTTGGCTGCAGGTGGAGGCGGAGCTGACAGGGGAGGAGGCCAGGTGGGAGGCCCGCAGTCCGCTGTCAGGAGGTGAGGAGTAGGAGCGTAGCCTCCTGGTCTCTGGGCGCCGTGGCTCGGTCAGGTACGTCTCCAGATGGAAATCGTTGGCATCCTTCTGATGGGAGGGAGGAGGCGCAGGGGGAGGAGGGGAGGACAGGCTGTGGGCTGCAGGAGGAAGAAGAGAAGAAGAAAGTGACCTGTAGCTTCAGCGGTGAGGATGTCTTCCCCTGCAGGAGGCAGAGGAAGCAGACCTGGTCCTACAGGCAGAGTCTGTAGGACAGAGACCAGGGTCGCCTCAGCGAGTCGTCTCCATCTAACCCTGCTTCTGCTTCCTCATCATCTTCATCTCTCACTCCACCCAGAAACCTCCCCTCTGGTCTCCCTCTCCCTCTCTCTACCTGATGATCATCTTCCATCTCTCTACCTGATGAACATCCTCCATCTCTCTACCTGATGAACATCCTCCATCTCTCTACCTGATGAACATCCTCCATCTCTCTACCTGATGAACATCCTCCATCTCTACCTGATGAACATCCTCCATCTCTACCTGATGAACATCCTCCATCTCTCTACCTGATGAACATCTTCCATCTCTACCTGATGAACATCCTCCATCTCTCTACCTGATGAACATCCTCCATCTCTACCTGATGAACATCCTCCATCTCTACCTGATGAACATCCTCCATCTCTCTACCTGATGAACATCCTCCATCTCTCTACCTGATGAACATCCTCCATCTCTCTACCTGATGAACATCCTCCATCTCTCTACCTGATGAACATCCTCCATCTCTACCTGATGAACATCCTCCATCTCTACCTGATGAACATCTTCCATCTCTCTACCTGATGAACATCTTCCATCTCTACCTGATGAACATCTTCCATCTCTACCTGATGAACATCCTCCATCTCTCTACCTGATGAACATCCTCCATCTCTCTACCTGATGAACATCTTCCATCTCTACCTGATGAACATCTTCCATCTCTACCTGATGAACATCCTCCATCTCTCTACCTGATGAACATCCTCCATCTCTACCTGATGAACATCCTCCATCTCTCTACCTGATGATCATCCTCCATCTCTACCTGATGAACATCCTCCATCTCTACCTGATGAACATCCTCCATCTCTACCTGATGAACATCCTCCATCTCTACCTGATGAACATCCTCCATCTCTCTACCTGATGAACATCCTCCATCTCTCTACCTGATGAACATCCTCCATCTCTACCTGATGAACATCCTCCATCTCTCTACCTGATGAACATCCTCCATCTCTCTACCTGATGAACATCCTCCATCTCTCTACCTGATGAACATCCTCCATCTCTACCTGATGAACATCCTCCATCTCTCTACCTGATGAACATCCTCCCATCTCTACCTGATGAACATCCTCCATCTCTACCTGATGAACATCCTCCATCTCTACCTGATGAACATCCTCCATCTCTCTACCTGATGAACATCCTCCATCTCTCTACCTGATGAACATCCTCCATCTCTACCTGATGAACATCCTCCATCTCTACCTGATGAACATCCTCCATCTCTACCTGATGAACATCCTCCATCTCTACCTGATGAACATCCTCCATCTCTACCTGATGAACATCCTCCATCTCTACCTGATGATCATCTTCCATCTCTACCTGATGAACATCCTCCATCTCTACCTGATGAACATCCTCCATCTCTACCTGATGAACATACTCCATCTCTCTACCTGAGGAACATCCTCCCTCTCTACCTGATGAACATCCTCCATCTCTCTACCTGATGAACATCCTCCATCTCTACCTGATGAACATCCTCCATCTCTCTACCTGATGAACATCCTCCATCTCTACCTGATGAACATCCTCCATCTCTACCTGATGAACATCCTCCATCTCTACCTGATGAACATCCTCCATCTCTACCTGATGAACATCCTCCATCTCTCTACCTGATGAACATCCTCCATCTCTCTACCTGATGAACATCCTCCATCTCTACCTGATGAACATCCTCCATCTCTCTACCTGATGAACATCCTCCATCTCTCTACCTGATGAACATCCTCCATCTCTACCTGATGAACATCCTCCATCTCTCTACCTGATGAACATCCTCCATCTCTACCTGATGAACATCCTCCATCTCTCTACCTGATGAACATCCTCCTATCTCCTCCCTCCAGGTCCCTGCCTGGTATCTGGTTGGTCTCAGCTGCCTCCACCTCCTCTCTGTCCTCCTGGAGACTCTCTGCTGTGTCCTGCTTCCTCTTAGCTGATCTCTTTCTCTGAACACACTCCTGAACTTCCTCCTTCCTCCACCAAGTCTCCTTGTCAGCTTTCCTTCCTGCTTTATCTGCAGGTGTCCAGCCACCTGGAAGCTCCTCCTGGCCACCAAGAGCCTCTCTACTCCTCCATGAAAGCTTTCTTCTACACAGTGAATTATTTTATTTTGGTGACTCCTTTCAGCTGAGGCATCTTCTTCTACAGCATTTTTTTCTTCCACTAAACTTTCCATTGCCGTGTCAGGACACAGTCCTCTGAACAGCCTGCTTCTGCACCATGATCTTCTTCAGTCTTTACGCTTCAGCTTGACCATAACAGGATGTTTCAAAATCCTGTTCCTTGGTCTGATGTAATATTCTACGGTTCTAAGAAACTGGGTTTTGGTTGAAAATGAACAGAACCCACTACTGAAACAAGCCAGTCTGTGTAATGGATCTGTAAAATATCTGAGTGGGACATTTTGACCTGAGTCAGGGAAATATCATGTCCTCGTTTAATGAGATGTACTATTGGATATGAAGGGAGAGTGTGGATCAGCTGGCCCCCGGCGCCGTTCCTGCTCTTAAATACCTCCAGCTCTGAGCAGACAATGATGGTGATGATGGAGGATTTACTGAGTCCTGCTCTATATTTAGCTAAATGAAGCCCTCTCTCTCTCTAACAGCACATTAAACAGCCTCCAGGACAGCTGTTGTCAAGGGTACAGTGGCAAACAGGCAGTAAAGGTTAAAAGGGTCCATAATGCCTCCATCAGTCCATCAGTCCAGCTTCCACCTGCTGTCAAAGGCTGAAGCTTAGCAACAACAGCTGGAGCGCCCCCCCCCCCCCTCCACACCACACACTGGGGCCCTGAGCACTCAGCTGGTTCCTGCTGCTCCTCAGGCATCAGTTTAACCACATTTACTCTCCGTCCTCCCATAACTACATTACCCACAATCCTTGACTGCTACGGAGGAGTGTTCAGACGTCATTTAACGAGTCAATGTTCCGTCTGAATCAAACTATACATGCCTAAAGCCGAACATGAAAAATGGCAACGCTGGGGACACCGGGAACCCTGGAGACACTGGTAACTCTGAGGACACTGGGAACCGTGGGGACACTGGGAACTCTGAGGACACTGGGAACCGTGGGGACACTGGTAACTCTGAGGACACTGGGAACCGTGGGGACACTGGTAACTCTGAGGACACTGGGAACCGTGGGGACACTGGGAACCCTGGGAACACTGGGAACTCTAAGGACACCGGGAACCCTGGGGACACTGGGAACTCTAAGGACACCGGGAACCCTGGGGAAACTGGGAACTCTGAGGACACTGGGAACTCTAAGGACACTGGGAACCGTGGGGACACCGGGAACCCTGGGGACACTGGGAACTCTGAGGACACTGGGAACTCTAAGGACACTGGGAACCGTGGGGACAGTGGGAACTCTGAGGACACTGGGAACCGTGGGGACACTGGGAACTCTGAGGACACTGGGAACCGTGGGGACACTGGGAACCCTGGGGACACTGGGAACTCTAAGGACACCGGGAACCCTGGGGACACTGGGAACTCTGAGGACACTGGGAACTCTAAGGACACTGGGAACCGTGGGGACACTGGGAACTCTGAGGACACTGGGAACCGTGGGGACACTGGGAACTCTGAGGACACTGGGAAGTCTGAGGACACCGGGAACTCTGAGGACACCAGGAATGCTGGGAACAGTCACATGGAGTTCTACATTTGAGAAGAAGACATTTTAATTGTTCTGGATTAACCCGGAATGCAGTGATCATTCAGAGAATTTATTCCCGGGGTTAACTTCATGTAATAGTATCTGTAGTTTTATTGGACTGGGTTTGAAATATCAATCATTTTTAAGATTTTATTTATGTACAACTGCAGGTCTGCTGGTGGTTCCTAGAGTCTCTAAAAGTAGAATGGGAGGCAGATCCTTTAGCTATCAGGCTCCTCTCCTGTGGAACCAACTCCCAGTTTTGGTCCGTGAGGCAGACACCCCGTCTACTTTTAAGACTAATCTTAAAACTCTTCTTTTTGACAAAGCTTCTAGTCAGCTTGGCTCATGTTAGATGAGATGATGTGATGTTAATTGGAGCTTTAGAAATAAAATAGAATTGAACTGACATAACCCTAACTGAATAATTACCTCAAGTAGTGATTAACTTTAATCCAATATGTTTGAGTTCAATGAAGCTTCATTCATTGAGAGAGTTCTTCCTCCCCTGTCTCTTCTGTTCTGCTTCCTCCTCTTCATCATCATCAGTAATAGTAATAGTAATATCATCTTTATTGTCATTGAAACATACATTATAATGAAATGTGTTCTCTGCTTTTAACCCATCACCCTTGGGGAGCAATCTGGGGTTAAGGGTCTTGCTCAGGGACCCAGAGTGCAGGCAGTGGGGATTGAACCGGGTACTTGCATCCTTCTCAGAGAGCAAGCTCACTGCTCTAACCAGTAGACCAACACTCCCCAACTGCATGAACAGCAGGAATGGAGCTTTTCTCTCCAGGCGGAGCTCCCTCCATGTTGCCGTAGTTTGTTTCATCACTTCCTGTCTGGGTCTGAGCCACAGCAGCCTGTTGACCTCACTGGGCTGCGATGCTTCCTCAGATGTAGCTTTTAATCACTAAGTTAGGAGTTGAAGAGAAGGGGTTTTGGCAGCCATCTTTAAATTGAATATTTTTTAATTTAAGGTGTACTAATTTCTCTGCTTTCATCTGATTGGATCATGTTTTCCTGTAGAATACCTCACATCTATGACCTGATCCTGGTCCTCTGGTCAGGAACCACCATGCGTCTGCAGCGACGAGGCCCACCAGCTGCTAACGAGGAAGTGATTAGCAGGTTCTGGTCAGAACCAGAACCAAAGTGACCAACAGGAAATACGACCGGAACCAGATCAGTGTTTACGCTCTGAACATTTCAGAGCATCCGCAGCAAACTGACACCAAAACTAAGAAACATTAACACTAATGAAACTACTGCACACCTGAACCAAGGTTCACACCTGCATGAAGAACCTTTACTCGCGTTCTCTCATCTCCTGCTTTGCAGAAAAGCGAAGGAACCTGAAACAATGTTCTCTCTAATGGGGACAATGGAGGTACGGCCATATTTTAAATAAAGAACCCTGTGCCTTCAAAATAAGGGAACCATTGTTTTATGCTTTCCTGGATCTTGTGTTCTACGTGTCAGACTGACTTTGGTTCTCATCAGTTCCTCAGTGGGCATCAGTGTCGTTCTGCAGGAACCCTCTGGGCTCCAGTCCTCATGCTCTCATCGTTTCAAACTTCACTTTGAGATTTTAGCAGGAGCTCCACAATTTACCAGGAACCTTTCTACAGATGGAGGCCTTCGTGGCAGCAGCCCCTCGGACTTCTGGGAGTTGTAGTTCCAGAGAAGCAGTCACGTACTGCAGCGTACAGGACAACACTCAGGTTCTGTCTGAGTGGGTCTACCTGCCCAGGTGTCCCTCAGGTGAGCAGGAAGCTGCTCCGCTCAGAACCAGTGCTGTCAGAACACAGCAAGACCCGAACAGAGAGAGAACTGGGTCAGAACACAGAACCGGGTCAGAACACAGTTAGAACGGGATCAGAACACAGCAAGACCCGAACAAAGAGAGAACTGGGTCAGAGTCAGAACACAGAACCGGGTCAGAACACAGTTAGAACAGGATCAGAACACATAACCGGGTCAGAACACAGTTAGAACAGGATCAGAACACAGAACCGGGTCAGAACACAGTTAAAACCGAATCAGAACACAGAACCGGATCAGAACACAGTTAGAACCGAATCAGAACACAGAACCAGATCAGAACACAGCAAGACCCGAACAGAGAGAGAACTGGGTCAGAACACAGTTAGAACAGGATCAGAACACAGTGAGACCTGGACGTGAACTCTTCAGAACCAGAGCCTTATCAGAACCTGGTCAGGACCAGATCTGAGAGCAGTGAGAACCACCGCTGCATCAGAAGACGGTCTGAACTGGGTCAGTACACGCAGTTCTTCACACAGCTGTCACACGGTGAGAACCGGATCAGAACACAGTTAGAACGGGATCAGAACACTGTGACACCTGGATCAGAAGAACCAGATCAGAACAAAGTGAGACCTGGACGTGAACTCTTCAGAACCAGAGCCTTATCAGAACCCGGTCAGGACCAGATCTGAGAACCACCGCTGCATCAGAAGACGGTCTGAACTGGGTCAGTACGCGCAGTTCTTCACACAGCTGTCACACGGTGAGAACCGGATCAGAACACAGCGGTTCCAGGCAGAGGCTGGTGGGAAGAGCCGGGCCGGTGACGCACGCAGCGCCGGGCCCGGCAGCGATAACAGGATTAGGTTTGTTTTTCTTCTTTGTTCCTGAGCTTTCAGCACCGCTCCACCGTGGAGACGGTTCTGCTGGAACCCGACACCTGCTGACGTCACCTTCTGCAGCACTCAGAGGGAATGACTCCTGCTCGGACCGACAGCGTTTCATTTCCATTACAGCAAAAGTATTCACCCCTGCCAAGTTAAAATGATCATTTTAGAGTCTGGAGGGAAGTAAAGTGTATTTATTCAGCAGCTTTACCAGAATCATCTCCAGA
This sequence comes from Fundulus heteroclitus, assembly GCF_011125445.2. NCBI lineage: Eukaryota > Metazoa > Chordata > Actinopteri > Cyprinodontiformes > Fundulidae > Fundulus > Fundulus heteroclitus. The sequence continues at coordinate 37,383,872 of NC_046381.1, forward strand.
ATGTGTCTAAAACTCTGAAGATGGATTATCTTTACTGTGAATCAACCAGAAAGAAGGAGAACATACCAGAACCCTTTGGAGTGCAGAACTATCCCCCCCCCCCCCTGCAGTCAGTATCTGTGGAGCCTTCAGCAGCAGCTCCAGCTGCCAGAGGCTTTGGATCGTCTCCATGATCTCGCCTCATCTGGACTCTGGGGTTCTGACCCGTACCTCCAGGCTGGACCGTTGTCTCTGGTCAACAGAGATCTTCACGTCTGACGGCTCTGAACTTTGACTAGGCCATTGCAGCACATTGAAACCCCTCCAGGGCTCAGCAGTCTGCTTCAGGTCCTGCTGGAAGGAGAACCTCCGACCCGGTCTCAGGTCACAGGCAGACCGACACCGGTTCTGGTCCAGAACATCCCTGTATTCAGCACCATCCATCTTTCCTGGACTCAGACCAGTTTCCCGTCCCTGCTGCTGCAAATAATCCCCACAGCATGATGCTGCCACCACCATGCTTCACTGTGGGGATGCGGTTCTGGGGGTGATGGCTTGGGTTTGGAAGAGTTCTGTTCTAGTCTCATCTGACCAGAGCTCCTTCCTCCAAACATTTGTGGTGCTGCCCAAGTGCCTTTTGGCAAACTCAACCCCTGCCTCCTTATCTTTAACATTCACTAAGCGTGGAGCGTACAGCTGGCTCTGGTCCGCTGGACAGAACCTCCAGCCTCTGCTGTGGACCTCTGCAGCTCCTTCAGGGTGACCATTGACCTCTCCTGTCTTATTAATGGCCTCCTGGGCCGGTCTGGGACTTCTGGTGGGTGGTCCTCTCTAGGCAGGTCTGGTGTGGTACCAGGTGCTTTCCATGTGAAGATGGTGGATCTGGTGGTTCTCCAGGGAACACCAGAGATCTGGATATGTTCCCCACCCTGACGTTCCTGGAGCTCCTTCATGGTGGCTCAGCCTCCTGCTTGGTGCTGCTGCACCTCTGGGAGGAAACACACCTTTCCTTCCAGTAAAGGTGTGTTTCTACTGACAGGTCATGTGACCTTTAGATCGCTCACAGGTGGACTTCATTTAACCACATTTAAGACTTCTGAAGGTGATTGGTTACACTTGAACGTTCTAAGGGCCTTAACACAAAGGGGATGAATACTTAAACAGTTATGCACATGCTAATATTTTAGTTACTTATTAATTTCTCATTTCACTTAAACAAGTTGGACTGTGGGGTCAGTTCAGCCCATCTGTGGGCAAGATGGAAGCTGCTGAAACATCCCCTCAGAATCAAGGATCCATTATCAAATATCTGTATTCTGGAACAGGATCAGGCAGAACCCCACTGAAGACAACACTCACAAGCTGCTCTTTGCATGAAGGGACGTTCTACCATCATCATGTCCTCGCTTGGTGAATGAGAGCAGCTTTGTGTTGGAATGCAGCCAGAACCAAACCTGTTAACAGATGCTTGAAACACCAGTTGTCCCATCCATCGACCAGTCATGACAGGCAGGAGTTCAACCAACCAACCAACCAACCATCAGTTGAACCAACTAACCATCGGTTGAACCAACTAACCATCAGTTGAACTAACCACCCGTCCATTTAACCAACCATCTGTTAACCGACCAAACGTTCAACCAACCAACCAACCATCTGTTGAACCAACTAACCATCAGTTGAACCAACCACCCGTCCATTTAACCAACCATCTGTTAACCGACCATACGTTTAATCAACCAACCATCAGTTGAACCAACTAACCATCAGTTGAACTAACCACCCGTCCATTTAACCAACCATCTGTTAACCGACCATACGTTCAACCAACTAACCATCTGTTGAACCAACTAACCATCAGTTGAACCAACCACCCGTCCATTTAACCAACCATCTGTTAACCGACCAAACGTTCAACCAACCAACCATCAGTTGAACCAACTTACCATCAGTTGAACTAATCACCCGTCCATTTAACCAACCATCTGTTAACCGACCATACGTTCAACCAACTAACCATCTGTTGAACCAACTAACCATCAGTTGAACTAACCACCCGTCCATTTAACCAACCATCTGTTAACCGACCATACGTTCAACCAACTAACCATCTGTTGAACCAACTAACCATCAGTTGAACCAACCACCCGTCCATTTAACCAACCATCTGTTAACCAACCATACGTTTAATCAACCAACCATCAGTTGAACCAACCACCCGTCCATTTAACCAACCATCTGTTAACCGACCAAACGTTCAACCAACCAACCATCAGTTGAACCAACTTACCATCAGTTGAACTAACCACCCGTCCATTTAACCAACCATCTGTTAACCGACCATACGTTCAACCAACTAACCATCTGTTGAACCAACTAACCATCAGTTGAACTAACCACCCGTCCATTTAACCAACCATCTGTTAACCGACCAAACGTTCAACCAACTAACCATCAGTTGAACCAACTTACCATCAGTTGAACTAACCACCCGTCCATTTAACCAACCATCTGTTAACCGACCATACGTTCAACCAACTAACCATCTGTTGAACCAACTAACCATCAGTTGAACCAACCACCCGTCCATTTAACCAACCATCTGTTAACCGACCAAACGTTCAACCAACCAACCATCAGTTGAACCAACTTACCATCAGTTGAACTAACCACCCGTCCATTTAACCAACCATCTGTTAACCGACCATACGTTCAACCAACTAACCATCTGTTGAACCAACTAACCATCAGTTGAACTAACCACCCGTCCATTTATCCAACCATCTGTTAACCGACCAAACGTTCAACCAACCAACCAACCATCTGTTGAACCAACTAACCATCAGTTGAACCAACCACCCGTCCATTTAACCAACCATCTGTTAACCGACCAAACGTTCAACCAACCAACCATCAGTTGAACCAACTTACCATCAGTTGAACTAACCACCCGTCCATTTAACCAACCATCTGTTAACCGACCATACGTTCAACCAACTAACCATCTGTTGAACCAACTAACCATCAGTTGAACTAACCACCCGTCCATTTAACCAACCATCTGTTAACCGACCATACGTTCAACCAACTAACCATCTGTTGAACCAACTAACCATCAGTTGAACCAACCACCCGTCCATTTAACCAACCATCTGTTAACCAACCATACGTTTAATCAACCAACCATCAGTTGAACCAACCACCCGTCCATTTAACCAACCATCTGTTAACCGACCAAACGTTCAACCAACCAACCATCAGTTGAACCAACTTACCATCAGTTGAACTAACCACCCGTCCATTTAACCAACCATCTGTTAACCGACCATACGTTCAACCAACTAACCATCTGTTGAACCAACTAACCATCAGTTGAACTAACCACCCATCCATTTAACCAACCATCTGTTAACCGACCAAACGTTCAACCAACTAACCATCAGTTGAACCAACTTACCATCAGTTGAACTAACCACCCGTCCATTTAACCAACCATCTGTTAACCGACCATACGTTCAACCAACTAACCATCTGTTGAACCAACTAACCATCAGTTGAACCAACCACCCGTCCATTTAACCAACCATCTGTTAACCGACCAAACGTTCAACCAACCAACCATCAGTTGAACCAACTTACCATCAGTTGAACTAACCACCCGTCCATTTAACCAACCATCTGTTAGCCGACCATACGTTCAACCAACTAACCATCTGTTGAACCAACTAACCATCAGTTGAACTAACCACCCGTCCATTTAATCAACCATCTGTTAACCGACCATACATTCAACCAACTAACCATCTGTTGAACCAACTAACCATCAGTTGAACCAACCACCCGTCCATTTAACCAACCATCTGTTAACCAACCATACGTTTAATCAACCAACCATCAGTTGAACCAACCACCCGTCCATTTAACCAACCATCTGTTAACCGACCAAACGTTCAACCAACCAACCATCAGTTGAACCAACTTACCATCAGTTGAACTAACCACCCGTCCATTTAACCAACCATCTGTTAACCGACCATACGTTCAACCAACTAACCATCTGTTGAACCAACTAACCATCAGTTGAACTAACCACCCGTCCATTTAACCAACCATCTGTTAACCGACCAAACGTTCAACCAACTAACCATCAGTTGAACCAACTTACCATCAGTTGAACTAACCACCCGTCCATTTAACCAACCATCTGTTAACCGACCATACGTTCAACCAACTAACCATCTGTTGAACCAACTTACCATCAGTTGAACCAACCACCCGTCCATTTAACCAACCATCTGTTAACCAACCATACGTTTAATCAACTAACCATCTGTTGAACCAACTAACCATCAGTTGAACTAACCACCCGTCCATTTAACCAACCATCTGTTAACCAACCATACGTTTAATCAACTAACCATCTGTTGAACCAACTAACCATCAGTTGAACTAACCACCCGTCCATTTAACCAACCATCTGTTAACCGACCAAACGTTTAATCAACTAACCATCTGTTGAACCAACTTACCATCAGTTGAACCAACCACCCGTCCATTTAACCAACCATCTGTTAACCAACCATACGTTTAATCAACTAACCATCAGTTGAACCAACTAACCATCAGTTGAACTAACCACCCGTCCATTTAACCAACCATCTGTTAACCGACCATACGTTCAACCAACTAACCATCAGTTGAACCAACTAACCATCAATCTGTCTTTAGGAGGCTAGTTAATGCTCCACAGGTAGACTGCTACCTGTGTTGATGTCGTCTGGAAGACCAGCTGGTTCAGACGTCCGCCTGGACATGAGACTGTCTCCGTGTTTCCTGTCTCCGTCCTCGCTGCAGGACACGCTCCGTCCCATCCGTCTCTGCAGTAGCTCCCGTCTCTTCCTGAAGGACAGAGGAAGAAGCTGGATGTGGAGGATGCCACAGGGCTCCGAGCGCCGTCTCATTGTCTTCCTGTCCATGTCCCTCTGTCTCCTGTCCCCGTGTCCTCCCGCCCTGTCCTCCAGCATTATGCAGGACACAGACTTCCGTCGGTCAGCCTCTGTGTCCTCCTCCTCCACGATGGAGCCAGCCTTCCTGCAGTGGTTCCTCCTCCTGTCCTCCATCTTTTCGTCCTTCTCCATCCGTCCACACGGCTCAGACCTCCTCCTCAGCATCCGCCTGTGTGTCTCTCTGTGTCCCAGGTTAGTCTTCCTCTCCTCCTCCTCTTCCTCCTCTCCTCCTGCTGACGGCTCGCTTCTTCTCCTCTCCATCCAGCTCTCCTTGTCCTTCCACCTTCTGAGCATCAGGCTGCTCAGACGCTTCATGTTTGAAGATTCGCAGAAGCTCAGGTGCTGAAGCAGCGACCAATCAGAACGGTTCCTTTCAGCGATCACCAGTCCAGGTTCTGGGATGAGCTTCAGCAGGTTCCTCACTCTGGTTCTGATTGGCTGGTTTCATTCAGGTGCACGCCGTCCAGTCAGCCAACAACGTCCACTTACACCAGACCGCGTTGATGTTAACGACTCGTACCGCTTCTATCATAAAACTAAATAAACCAGCAGCTAACCGATGTCAGACTGAAGAAACCATCTGACACGTTTTAGCTAAACTTTGTTCACTGGAAGGAATTCTGCCAGAGAAGAAGCTCCCCTGCCTGTCAGCCAATCACGGCATCCTGCTGACAGAAAGCCTGCTCTGATTGGCTCCTGGAGAAGGGTAGCTGTTGTCCTTACAGTTGGTCCCAGTAAATCCCAGCGGTCCGATTCAGAGGAAACAAACAGAGCGGACCGGAACCGAGAGGATGACCCGAGGTGAGACAGAAGGACCTCTCTGGTCCTCGTCCTGCGTCCACAAAGTCCTCCAAGCCTCCTTCCAGGCGCTGAGGACAGGCGCTGAGGACAGGCGCTGAGGACAGGCCCTGAGGACAGGCGCTGAGGACAGGCGCTGAGGACAGGCGGTGAGGACAGGCGAGTCGTCCTGCAGCGGGTCAGCGCTCCCTCTGAGCAGTCCTCCCTGTGAATGTGCGCTGCTCCACTCAGGCCCCGCCCCCAGCTGAGCGCCCTGCAGACATGCAGCAGCAGACGTGCAGTGGGGGGGGGGGGGGGGGGGGGGGGGACTGTCAGGGCTGCTCCACCTTATCCAGCTTCATCAGCTCCATGAGAACCCGGTGGAACGAGGAACGTCCTGATGCTGCTGGACTGTGGATCAGCAGCTTTACAGGCGTTTAAAACTTCATGAGTTCATCTTTTGTTCCACTGAATGATGACGAGGAGGATTGGAGCCAAAGGAATAAAAATTAATTCAACAGAAACCGAATCCAGAAACATTTTATTAATCCCAAAGAGAAATGAAATAACCAATAAATTCACCACCAGACAGGACCTGCACTGCTGCAGTTAGTTCTGGTGGGTCAAAAAGGCACTGTGAATGAATGAATGGATGAATGGATAGATGGATGGATGGATGAATGGATTAATGAATGAATGAATGGATTAATGAATAAATGGATTAATGAATGGATGAATGAATGAATGGATTAATGGATGAATGGATGGATTAATGGATGAATGGATGGATGGATGGATGAATGGATTAATGAATGGATGAATGAATGGATTAATGGATGAATGGATGGATGAATGGATTAATGGATGAATGGATTAATGAATGAATGAATGGATTAATGGATAGATGAAGGGATTAATGAATGAATGGATGAATGAATGGATTAATGCAAGAATGGGTGGATTAATGGATTAATGGATGAATGAATGGATGAATGGATTAATGGATGGATGGATGGCTGAATGGATGGATGGATGGATGAATGGATGAATGGATTAATGAATGAATGAATGGATTAATGGATAGATGAAGGGATTAATGAATGAATGGATGAATGAATGGATTAATGCAAGAATGGGTGGATTAATGGATTAATGGATTAATGGATGAATGAATGTATGAATGGATTAATGGATGGATGGATGGATGAATGGATTAATGAATGGATGGATGAATGAATGGATTAATGGATGAATGGATGAATGAATGGATTAATGGATGAATGGATGGATTAATGGATTAATGGATGAATGGATGGATGGATGAATGGATTAATGAATGGATGGATGAATGAATGAATGGATTAATGGATGAATGGATGGATGTATGAATGGATTAATGAATGGATGGATGGATGAATGAATGAATGAATGAATGAATAGATGAATGGATGGATGAATGAATGGGTTAATGGATGAATGGATGGATTAATGAATGAATGAATGGATAGATGGATTAATGGATGGATGAATGAATGGATTAATGGATGGATAGATGAATGGATTAATGAATGTATGGATTAATGAATGGATGGATGGATGGATGGATGAATGATTGAATGGATTAATGGATGGATAGATGAATGGATTAATGAATGGATAGATTAATGAATGAATGGATGGATGGATGGATGGATGAATGAATATATGGATTAATGGATGGATAGATGAATGGATTAATGAATGGATGGATTAATGAATGAATGGATGAATGGATGGATTAATGAATGAATGGATGGATGGATGGATGGGTGAATGGATGGATGGATGAATGGATTATTGAATGGATGGATGGATTTACGAATGAATGGATGAATGAATGGATGAATGGATTATTGAATGGATGGATGGATTAATGAATTAATGGATGAATGAATGGATGAATCAGATGGATGGATGAAAAAAGGGCTGTTCTTGGTGTCCGGCTTGAACCAGAGTAAACGGACTGAACCTGTACAGCGTTCTCCAGTCATACTGACCACTCAAAGCGCTGTGGGCCGACCCAGCAGAACCGGGCCCTGTGGTTCCCTGACAGGAGGAGGAATCTTCCTGTCGGGCTCAGAAGGAGCTGTTTGTGTGAGAGTCCAGCAGAACAGAACTCCTGCTGTGCCGACCCGGCTTCATTACCGGGTCACAGGAGCCGGGCTTATCGGATCAGGTCACTGTTTACTTACACCGCAGGAGGAACACAGATCAGCTGGTTCTGACCCGCTGGCACACCCTGGACTCTGAAGCACACAGGTTGGATCAGAACCAGAATATTAAACAGAGACCTGTGCATCTGGATCAGAACCAGGATATTAAACTGATACCTGCACATCTGGATCAGAACGAAAATATTAAACAGACCTGCACATCTGGATCAAAACCAGGATACAAAACTGAGACCTGCACATCTGGATCAGAACCAAAATATTAAACGGAGACATGCACATCTGGATCAGAACCAGGATAATAAACTGAGACCTGCACATCTGGATCAGAACGAAAATATTAAACAGACCTGCACATCTGGATCAGAACCAGGATATTAAACTGATACCGGTGCATCTGGATCAGAACGAAAATATTAAACAGACCTGCACATCTGGATCAGAACCAGGATATTAAACTGATACCTGCACATCTGGATCAGAACCAAAACTTTAAACGGAGACATGCACATCTGGATCAGAACCAGGATACCAAACTGAGACCTGCACATCTGGATCAGAACGAAAATATTAAACAGACTTGCATATCTGGATCAGAACCAGGATATTAAACTAAGACCTGCACATCTGGATCAGAACCAGGATACAAAACTGAGACCTGCACATCTGGATCAGAACGAAAATATTAAAAAGACCTGCACATCTGGATCAGAACCAGGATACAAAACTGAGACCTGCACATCTGGATCAGAACGAAAATATTAAAAAGACCTGCACATCTGGATCAGAACTAAAATTTTAAACTGAGACAGGCACATATGGATCAGAACGAAAATATTAAACAGACCTGCACATCTGGATCAGAACCAGGATACAAAACTGAGACCTGCACATCTGGATCAGAACAAAAATATTAAAAAGACCTGCACATCTGGATCAGAACCAGGATATTAAACTGAGACCTGTACATCTGGATCAGAACCAGGATACAAAACTGAGACCTGCACATCTGGATCAGAACGAAAATATTAAAAAGACCTGCACATCTGGATCAGAACTAAAATTTTAAACTGAGACAGGCACATATGGATCAGAACGAAAATATTAAACAGACCTGCACATCTGGATCAGAACCAGGATACAAAACTGAGACCTGCACATCTGGATCAGAACAAAAATATTAAAAAGACCTGCACATCTGGATCAGAACCAGGATATTAAACTGAGACCTGTACATCTGGATCAGAACCAGGATACAAAACTGAGACCTGCACATCTGGATCAAAACGAAATTATTAAAAAGACCTGCACATCTGGATCAGAACCAGGATAATAAACTGAGACCTGCACATCTGGATCAGAACCAGGATAATAAACTAAGACCTGCCCATCTGGATCAGAACTAAAATTTTAAACTGAGACAGGCACATCTGGATCAGAACGAAAATATTAAACAGACCTGCACATCTGGATCAGAGCCAGGATAATAAACTGAGACCTGCACATCTGGATCAGAACCAGGATACAAAACTGAGACCTGCACATCTGGATCAGAACCAGGATAATAAACTGAGACATGCACATCTGGATCAGAACCAGGGTATTAAACTGAGACCTGCACATCTGGATCAGACCCAGGATACAAAACTGAGACCTGCACATCTGGATCAGAACAAAAATATTAAACAGACTTGCATATCTGGATCAGAACCAGGATATTAAACTGATACCGGTGCATCTGGATCAGAACGAAAATATTAAACAGACCTGCACATCTGGATCAGAACCAGGATAATAAACTGAGACCTGCACATCTGGATCAGAACCAAAATATTAAACGGAGACATGCACATCTGGATCAGAACCAGGAAAATAAACTGAGACCTGCACATCTGGATCAGAACGAAAATATTAAAAAGACCTGCACATCTGGATCAGAACCAGGATATTAAACTGAGACCTGCACATCTGGATCAGAACGAAAATATGAAAAAGACCTGCACATCTGGATCAGACCCAGGATACAAAACTGAGACCTGCACATCTGGATCAGAACAAAAATATTAAACAGACTTGCATATCTGGATCAGAACCAGGATATTAAACTGATACCGGTGCATCTGGATCAGAACGAAAATATTAAACAGACCTGCACATCTGGATCAGAACCAGGATAATAAACTGAGACCTGCACATCTGGATCAGAACCAAAATATTAAACGGAGACATGCACATCTGGATCAGAACCAGGAAAATAAACTGAGACCTGCACATCTGGATCAGAACGAAAATATTAAAAAGACCTGCACATCTGGATCAGAACCAGGATATTAAACTGAGACCTGCACATCTGGATCAGAACCAAAATATTAAACTGAGACCTGCACATCTGGATCAGAACCAGGATAATAAATCAGGACCTGCACATCTGGATCAGAACCAGGATAATAAATCAGGACCTGCACACCTGGATCAGAACCAGGATAATAAACTGAGACCTTCACATCTGGATCAGAACCAGGATAATAAACTGAGATCCGTACATCTGCATCAGAACCTGAATAATAAGTCAGGAACTGTGCATCTGGATCAGAACCAGGACACCAAACTAAGACCTGCACATCTGGATCAGAACCTGAATAATAAATCAGGACCTGTGCATCTGGATCAGAACCAGGATAATAAACAGAACCATGACGGTCCACAGGGAACAGACGGGGCAGAAAGGTGCTCGTTAGACATCGCTTCCGTTTACTGTCCCATTCGTTGAGAAAGAACCGGTTCTTTTCGTTCTTCCACCGGAACCAGATTGTTCTCCAGGAATAAATTCCCTGGTCCGGTTCAGACTGAAGGTCCAGCTCTCACATTACAAACTGATATGAACTGACCAATCAGAACCCTGTTGATGTCTGAGAGCAGCCAGAACCAGGAAGTGGATTGAAGCCAAATTCGGCTTGTGGAAAACCCAGAGGGAGGGGCGGTTCTACACGAGCTCCAACCGAGTCAGAACAACGTTTATTCTGCAAAGGAAAAACTGTCTGCTGGTTCTGTTGGGTTCCGGTTCTGTTCTGAAAGCCGTAACAGAGTGCAGGAGACGTTCTGGTCTTCTGAGTTCAGAACTGTTCTGCTCTAATGAGAGCCTTTAAACCTTTCTCACCTCTGGCTTTCTCTCTGCGGTTCCGTCCAAACAGTTTCATGGCAACAGGGGACGATGACGAGGGTTGCTGGTTTGAATCCCTGGAAACCGACCTGAAGATCCCACTGAAGCTCAGCCTGAAACCCAGACACAGAGAGGTCCAGTTAAGCCAAACTGTTCCCAGGTGACCGTGGTGAAATCACTGGAGACTCTGATGTTCCTGTGGGTCCTGGTCCAGGATCTTCAGTCTGGATCCACCCACGGACACATGCTGGACCTGGTACGGTCCGGTGGACCTGGTACGGTGGACCTGGTACGGTGGACCTGGTACGGTCACCGTACCAGGTCCACCGGACCGTACCAGGTCGTGGACCCTACATAACACGTGAGACAGGAATACCGGACCGTTCGGGTTCCTGCTCTGGATGGAAAACAGCTGTTTCCACCAGCTTCACTGGAGCAGCTCTTCAGAGCTGGACGCTGTTGGTACGGCCGGTACCAGCCGTACCAGCGGTACCAGCTGGTACGGCTGACGTTGGGGAGCCCATCTCAACATTAAGTCCATCTGAACTGAAACCTGGACTCTGTGGCTCAGCACCAGAACCCTGGCTGACTGCGTCTCTTCATGGACTCTGGGAACAGCATAAACTGCGTCCTCCTCAGGAACCTTGAAGGAACGTTCACACAACTACGGCCGTTCTCACCTATCGACCCGTTCAAACTCGTTGGAGCCGGTACTGGACCGGTCTGTCAGGACTCATGGCATGTTCTATGGCGGCTCCTGATCAAAGATGTTCTGGCTGCACTCCTCTGGTTCCGGTATGGATTTTAAAACGTTGCTCCTGGTTTTTAGGGTCTAGCCTCCTCACCACTAGAACACTAGGTTCTACCAGCCAGGTGCTCTTAGGTGTTCTGAGGTCCAGTCAGAGAAGCATCTCCAGACTTTGAGATGCGTTTAAAGACCCACCTCTGCTCCTCAGCTTCTGATCTAAACACAGCTCCATGTTTCTGATCTATGTCAGCATTATTTACAGCTTTGCTCCAGGTCTGCTGAGGGTTCTGGGTTCTGGTTCTGGTTCTGGTGCTGCTGCTTGGAGGACAGACAGCTTTAGTCCTAACATCTCAGGCGGCCCCAGAGACTTCTGGGTACTCTGACCCGATGACCCAGGAGTCTCTGAGCTGCCCTGCCTGGTGCTGCAGCCTAAAGAATCCAAACATTTAATGAATCACAGAACCGACTGGACCTCCTGCCCTGTCAGGGTTGCCGGTTAGACTACCTGCGAGGGGACTTGGGTGGGGAGTCCTGCGGCAAGGCACCACTCTGGTAGGGGAAGATGGTTCTAGGAGAACCGGGGCTCGCTGTCTTGGAGGTGGAGGTCCTGGCGGGGGCGGAGCGGGGGCTGGAGGGCCGGCCAAACGGGGCGCGGTGGAAAAAGCTCCTGGTGGGACTGGCGGAGCGACACAGCAGCTCCCCCTGCAGGACAGGATGACACATGAATGACGCATCATCCCCATAAAAGATCCCTGAACCGTCATGTCCCTGAATGCATCATGGCCCTGATCGAATCATGTCCTGAACGCATCATAGCCCTGAACTCATTGTGTCCCTGAATGCATCATGTCCCTGATCGAATCATGTCCCTGAATGCATCATGTCCCTGAGCTCATCATAGCCCTGAACGCATCATGTCCCTGATCGAATCATGGCCCTGAACGCATCGTGTCCCTGAATGCATCATGTCCCTGATCGAATCGTGTCCCTGAACTCATCATAGCCCTGAGCTCATCATAGCCCTGAACGCATCATGGCCCTGAACGCATCGTGTCCCTGAAATCATGTCCCTGAACTTATTGTGTCCCTGAACGCATCGTGTCCCTGAACTCATTGTGTCCCTGAACTCATTGTGTCCCTGAATGCATCATGTCCCTGAACGCATCGTGTCCCTGAGCTCATCATAGCCCTGAACGCATCATGTCCTGAATGTATCATGGCCCTAAACGCATCGTGTCCCTGAACTCATCATAGCCCTGAGCTCATCATAGCCCTGAACGCATCGTGTCCCTGAACTCATTGTGTCCCTGAATGCATCATAGCCCTGAACGCATCATGGCCCTGAACGCATCGTGTCCCTGAAGTCATCATAGCCCTGAGCTCATCATAGCCCTGAACGCATGTCCCTGAACGCATCATGGCCCTGATCGAATCATGTCCTGAACGCATCATGGCCCTAAACGCATCGTGTCCCTGAACCCATCATGTCCCTGAATGCATCATGTCCCTGATCGAATCATGTCCCTGTATGCATCATGTCCCTGAGCTCATCATAGCCCTGAACGCATCATGTCCCTGATCGAATCATGGCCCTGAACGCATCGTGTCCCTGAATGCATCATGTCCCTGATCGAATCGTGTCCCTGAACTCATCATAGCCCTGAGCTCATCATAGCCCTGAACGCATCATGGCCCTGAACACATCGTGTCCCTGAACTCATCATAGCCCTGAGCTCATCACAGCCCTGAACGCATCATGGCCCTGAACGCATCGTGTCCCTGAACACATCATGTCCCTGAACTTATTGTGTCCCTGAACGCATCGTGTCCCTGAACTCATTGTGTCCCTGAACTCATTGTGTCCCTGAATGCATCATGTCCCTGAACGCATCGTGTCCCTGAGCTCATCATAGCCCTGAACGCATCATGTCCTGAATGTATCATGGCCCTGAACGCATCGTGTGCCTGAACACATCATGTCCCTGAACTTATTGTGTCCCTGAACGCATCGTGTCCCTGAACTCATTGTGTCCCTGAACTCATTGTGTCCCTGAATGCATCATGTCCCTGAATGCATCATGTCCCTGAACGCATCGTGTCCCTGAGCTCATCATAGCCCTGAACGCATCAAGTCCTGAATGTATCATGGCCCTAAACGCATCGTGTCCCTGAACTCATCATAGCCCTGAGCTTATCATAGCCCTGAACGCATCATGGCCCTGAACGCATCATGTCCCTGAACGCATCATGGCCCTGAACGCATGTCCCTTAAACGATCATGGCCCTGAACGCATCATGGCCCTGAACTCATGTCCCTGAACGCATCATGGCCCTGAACTCATGTCCCTGAACGCATCATGGCCCTGAACTCATGGCCCTGAACGCATCATGGCCCTGAACTCATGTCCCTGAACGCATGATGGCCCTGAAATCATGGCCCTGAACGCATCATGGCCCTGAAATCATGTCCCTGAACTCATCATGGCCTTGAACGCATCATGGCCCTGAACTCATCATAGCTTTGAACGCATCATGGCCCTGAACTCATGGCCCTGAACGCATCATGTCCCTGAACGCATCATGTCCCTGAACGCATCATGTCCCTGAACGCATCGTGAGATGTGTCAGCGATGTCTGCCTGCAGAAAGCAGAACCTGTTCCTCAGACTTAATAATCGAGATGATTTGTTGTGAATTGGTGGTTTATAAATAAAATGGAATTGAACTGAAATATATAATGTTGCTCTGCTGCCCCCTGCTGGTTTCATTCTGTTACTTCTTACTCTAACCCTAAATCAGCACGAGAATGATCAAGCAGAACCTCCTCTCTGCTGAAAGGAGGTTCTGTTGTTGTTCTCAGCCTGAGGAACCAGAATTTAACTAGAACAGTTTTCCTGACTTTGTCTCAATCAGCTGAGTTCTGTGTCACTTCCTGCTTCAGTTCAGGTTCTACCGCAGTGGAAAGTTCTGCATGTTCAACCAGCAGAGCTGCAGAAGAACCAGTAACACCTGAACGTCTCAGCCTGGATCAGAACCGGTGGATCAGAACCGGGACCCGTTTACCTTGCTGCGTCCTTCTCTGTGCGCCTGAGCCGGGTCTCCGTCCAGGAAGGCCATGGTGAAGACGCTCAGGTCCTGCAAAGACAGACAGAGGTCACATGACTGTCCTCACAGCGAGGGAACGCCGGAGGTCCAGACCCCTGAGGCCCGGCCCAGGTCCTGGTACCGAACCCGCGACAGTCCAGCTCTGACCCAGTTCAAACCACACAGGCAGGCGGGTCTTCAGGTAGAACATGTTAATACTGGTAGAACATGTTAATAGTGGTAGAACATGTTAATACTGGTAGAACATGTTAATAGTGGTAGAACATGTTAATACTGGTAGAACATGTTAATACTGGTAGAACATGTTAATACTGGTAGAACATGTTAATAGTGGTAGAACATGTTAATACTGGTAGAACATGTTAATACTGGTAGAACATGTTAATACTGGTAGACACATTGGTTCTGATCCGAGGGTCCGGCGGTTCTTTGACGGTCAGATCACACATTTGAAGTCCAAAGGAACAATCAGAACCGGGTCGTGGTTCTAATGGGCCTGGACACTCCCAAAGGTTCCTACAGAACCAGAGCTGGAGACTCCTGTTGCATCATGGGTCATGTGGTCGTTTGAGGTGTGAACAGCGCCGGGCTGATCCACATCTGCTGACACACGCATCAGAACCGCTCCGTCAGCGTTCCTGCCGGGCCTGAGTCAGGGCGGAACCGCCCCGCGCCGTGAGAACCCGACAGCAGAACTCCGCTCTGCTGTTATCTGGAACTCCTTGTTCTCTCACTTTATCCTCAGTGGGTTCTTCACCAGGCAGAACCGCTCAGCAGCTTCACTGTAGACAGAATCAGATCAGAACATCTCCAGAACTTTGGGACCCAGTTTAAAGAATTCTGACAGGTACTACTGGAAACCGCAGCGTCCAACACCTGGAGAACATCTGGAGCTGTTCTAAACGGGTTCCACTAACATGTAGAACCAGCATCCAGCTGTTCTTCAGGAGGTCCAGACTGGTTCTGACCAAACGAAGCAGCGCGTTGGTCAGAACCAGAACGTCTCCGTCTGTTCCAGCCTCAGCTGTGCAGGAACCAAAGGTCTCCTCTGCAGGAGCCGCAGAGGAGAAACATTCAGTGTTCCTCAGAGTAGAACAGCTGTGGAACCGACGAGAACCAGTGAGGAACCGACCAGAACCAGCAGAGGAACCGCTCAGAACCAGCTCTAGAACCGCTCAGAACCAGCAGAGGTTCTGCAACAGGATCTCATTCCTGATCCGCTGACCTTCAAACCAAAACCGGTTCCGCCAACAGAAGCCGTCCTCAGGTTCCTCCTGTGCACAGACCCAGCAGGTTCTGATGAGTCTGATCAGAACCTGGACCCACTTCCTGGTTCTGTCTGGACTTCAACCTTCAGCTGCCAGCAGACCCTGTGAGTTCTGAAGTGGAGCTGCAGCTCGTCACAGTTCTGTCGGGTCAGAACCGGGCCTGAAGAGAACCGGGCCTGAAGAGAAGGACTTTACCGTGAGCTCGTTGTATCGGATCAGAACCGGGCCTGAAGAGAACCGGGCCTGAAGAGAACCGGGCCTGAAGAGAAGGGCTTGCAGGTGAGCGTTCCTCTGACAGCCTGACACAGAAACACAGAACTTAAGCTCCTGTAGCTCCGCCCCTCGCAGGTAAACCCTCCACCTGAGGATCGGGTGGCGCTGACCCGACATCAGCTCCGCCCGCAGAGGTTCTGTCAGTCTGAGCAGAAATCTGCTGACTCAGCTGCAGCTCAGAGGTCAGATGTTCTGCTCTGGTTCTTCTCCTGGTCCAGGAGGTTTCAGGGCCCAGAAAGTTCTGACGTGGTGGAATGAGGAGCTGGTTCTGATGTTTCGGACCCATCACCGTTCTCTGCAGGAACCTGGAGACCTGACCAGAGCCAGAACCACTGATCTCTATGATAAACTGGAGTGCTAATCACCGTCTGTTATAACGAGTCGCTGTGAAGCCACCAGCCGCCATATTGGTACTCCCTATTTTCCCCCAGTAACTAGGGAAGATGAACGCTACAGCATCGAATAACGAGGATTTTCTCATGTTCAGGGGGGCTTAAGACTTTTAAAATGTCTAATGTCATATACTTTTATGTTATGTCCTAAAACTATCAAGTACTGAGAAAGTCATGTGCTGAAATATTTAGCATTTTATTCATTTAAATATATATATAACATTTATAAATATATAAATAACAATATACAAAAACATATATTTACATATATATGTACATATATATACATATACACACATATATATATATATATGTGTGTATATATATATATATATATATATATATATATACACACATACTTATATATACATATATATTTACATATATATAAATATATATATATATATATACATATATGTATATTTAATATGAATAACATATTCATATTAAAATATTTCAGCACATAATTTCCTAGTAGTTGATAGTGTTAGTACATCCACTGACTGTAGAATTACCTGTGAAACGTTTTCACTCAGCCAGAAAACTGCTTGTTGTTGCAACCAAATCCTGTGGGATTCTGGGAGAGTAGGGAGGAGCAAGATGGCGGCCAGTGACTTCAGTTTTTCAGCCAATCAGCACTCCAGTGATTATATAGCTCAGTGGTCTGATCCTCCAGAACCGTCTTCCTGCTGTCCAGGTGGACCTACCCAGGCTGGACCAGGAGAAGATGCAGATGGAGCAGATGTCCTCTGAAGCTCCAGTTCTGGATCAGAACCTCAGGAGATGGACACTAGAACCCGCCATGTTCTCCACTCCTCATTCAGGAGGAATCATCCATCTCCCCCGAGGAGAACGTCTGTGGAACGTCTCAGGAAGAGGAACCCTTCAGGATCTGGACCTACTGTCAGCTGCTACTCCTGGGGTTCTGGCGGACCCTGGACCCGTCCTGTCACCGGGGCGGGTCCAGGTCCAGGCGTTCCTCCACGGGTCAGCTGGAGGTAACATTCAGACTCCTGCTGCGCTGAAGAAGTGCTGATCTTCGGTTCTCATGACCCTCAGCCCTCATCATCCTCACCGCCGCCCTGATGGGAACACGCTGACTGCAGCTTTCCCACAGAACCAAGTTCTGCTGTTCTCAGGGAAGTCCCCGTTGTCCTCGCTGACATCTCCAGACCTTCTGCCTGCAGCAGAGAAGCTGTGAAGCAGCGGTTCTCCCAGGGGCTCAGGTTCTGTTCCAGCCTCTAGGTTCTGCTCTACTGGGGTCTTCTGAGACCAAGCAGCACAGAGTAGAACATCAGAACCATGTAGAACCAGGACCAGCTGCAGGTCTTTCTCTGAGACTAAGGGGGACTGAATAGTCCACGGTTCTGGTCCGTGGAGGTGTGTCACCTAAACCCAGTGACGGTTCTGGTTGGAACGGGCCAACACGAGCAGAGGTCCACGGCTCTCTGGATCTTCTCTCCATCAGCTGAAGGTCGGTTCTCCATCCCAACGAATACCAGAACCTCTCGGTCGGGTCCGGTGTGTTACAGCACCTGCTGTTAATGGGCCTGGTGCCGTTACCATGAAACCAGAACCGCTGGTTCTGTGGGACCAGAAAGGCTCATGTTGGACCTCATCTGCTCCACAGAGGGTCGGTTCTTCACAGCTGCAGAAACCTCAGACACCAGCTGGTTCTGAAGGTCCAAACTGGAACAGAACCAAGTGTGCCGCAAACTCTAAAGTGAGGAAGAACTTATTAGAACATCAGATTTACTGAGAACCAGGAGTTCTGATCCATTTCGTCAGAGAGCAGCTCAGACTGGACCAGATGTTCCGTAGGATCCAGATGTTCGGACCGGCTGCAGGAACATCTGGGTTCTGCTCGGTTCGGAATGGTTCTGATGTGTCGTCACCTTCAGGTTTACTGCCAGGCTGTAGGCGGTGTAAGGCCACGCCCCCAGCCTCACCTGCCGCAGGTAAACCGGAACTCACCGGCATGTGCAGTCTGAGCGGCCTCCTCTTCCTCCTCCTCCTCCTGCCGGCCTCCTCCTCTTCCTCTTCCTCCTCCTCCTCTTCATCGGGCCTCCTCTCTGCGGTGCTGCCCATCCTCAGCCTCTCTGCTCAGATTAGCGGATTATCTGCAGGAGCCGCTCGCCTCCAGGCTCAGCTCGGTTCTGGTTCTGCGGTCCCGTCCAGGTGGGTCAGAGCGAACTCCTGCAGGTGAACACGTGACCTCCTGGTGCCGATCTCACCTGCAGGATGTGGTCCTGCTCCTGCGCGAGCATTCTGGTCCGTTGTCCTGCAGCAGAACCGGGCCTGGCAGGTTCTGCTGGTACCGGCCGGCCCAGCGGCTGCAGGTGGAGCTCAGCGCCCCGGGTCGCCTCAGCCTGAACCGGTCCGCAGCCTCCGCTCCGGGTCTCGGAACCTCAGCAGGACCGCAGACAGCCGGGCGGCTCCATGGCGGAGCAGCGCAGCGGCGCGCACGGCGGCGCGCAGCGCGGACACGCCGGCGCGCTCCTGCCGCTCACACTGATCCGGTTCCTGAATCTACATGATGTGTGTCACTGATTCGGTTCGAACCCAGACCAGTTCCTCCCAAACAGAGGGAACTATTTCATGGTTCGGTTCTGTTCGTCTGGATGGTTCTGGGTCCAGAAAACGAGACTGTTACCTGCAGCCAGTACTAAAGGTTCTGACTTAGACAACTCTATTGTCGTTCTGTATGAACAGAGTGCATTCAGAACCAAATGACGTTGCATGCAGTTTATGACAGAGTAATCAGATTACAGGTGGAATGAGGCAGCGTTACATTAAAACATGCAGCAGTGATCAGATGCAACTCTGCAGGAGGAAAACTGCAGAATAATTGTTCATGTGCAAAAATAATGGTGCAAAAATACATTTGAATGCAAAGTACGATGCAGCGCTAATATGTGCAGAAATGCAGTAAAGGTTGGGTTGTGTACTATTTAAATAGATTCCAAAAAAACAAAACAACTGGACTTGTTTTCCGTAGTTGAAGACGTTTCTCTTCCTCTCCAGGAAGCTTTCTCACTTCAAAAAGTCTGGAGTAATGATGATTACCAAGCTTTATACTACTGCCTAACAAAGGCCTGTAATGGCTTAGATAACATGCAGATTCAGCAGAAACTGGTCCACCCCTTAGTAATGGGCGGTCGTTAAAACCATTAAGCCAGAAACTGGTCCACTCCTCTGTAACGAGGAGTCGTTAGGGTCGTTATTGGC
This sequence comes from Fundulus heteroclitus, assembly GCF_011125445.2. Classification (NCBI taxonomy): domain Eukaryota; kingdom Metazoa; phylum Chordata; class Actinopteri; order Cyprinodontiformes; family Fundulidae; genus Fundulus; species Fundulus heteroclitus. The sequence goes on from NC_046381.1 coordinate 37,404,017, forward strand.
TTGGCTTAAAGGAACGATGTTTGATCACCTGAATGAGGGTGAGAGTTAAGGTGATGATTGGCTGGAATTAATCCTATAGCTGTGTTGTAAGTTTTTGAAAGTTGGAACCTAAGGCTTCTTTCTCACCCCTTTCAAACCATCTGTCTTCTTTGTCCAAAATGTGGACATGTTAGTCCTCACAGAGTGTCCTTTGTCCTTAAGGTGCAGGTGGACAGCAGGGTCTTGTCCTGAGGAGGTAGCCCTCCTAACATAAAACAAAGTAGAAAATCAAACTACATTAAAACCCAAACTAGTCCATTAACCAAAACTAATACAGAACCTAAACCTAAGACAGAATCGATTACATGAAGAGAATTACTAAACAGAAATTAAACTAGACTAATCCAGAGCCAAAATCAACATAAAGACTAAACCTAAGACTAAACAGAACATAAGAAAATAATAAAAACCAGAGAGGAGAGTGAACTAATTAAAAAGACCAACATAAACCATAACAAAAACCCAAATCATGACAACAATAAACAGAGACAGACCCATTTCAGCAATGAGACGATTTCCTGCATCATGTTAACTTTTTAGCATTTTGTCGAGTCAAAGCACCAGAAATTGTGACGTGTCACTATACATTTTTTGTATGTGTCCATATTTATCAGATAACAAAGATAAAGATGAATAGAAGATTTTGATTTTATTTTTGAAACTTATTCATGAAGGTTTTTGATTTTTCCGTTTACATACATGTATATGATATCTTCCCATACTCATGATAATATTGACCATGTCAGATAAATCCTTTGCAATGTAAGTTTTGTATGTTAATATTTGATTTATATCAAAAGGTGTTTTTTTAATATTTTTTATTTTAGTACAGAACCAAATATGCCGGTTCTGCCAAAAATGACCTGTGACTCTACATGAATAGAAGAAATGTTCAATCTTTCCCACGGCCAAAACTTAACAGATCAAAAACTTATCTAAAAGGAACAAATCATAAAAACCTAATAAAAATCAATACGGTTTACCTTGAACCTAAAAATAAAACAATTAAATGTGGTCTATTAAATATAAGGTCTCTCCCTCCAAAGACTTTGTTAGTTAATGAATTGATTTCTGATAAACAGATTGATTTGTTTTGTCTCACAGAAACCTGGCTACAAGAGGACTACGTTAGTATAAATGAGTCAACTCCCTCCAGTTATTCAAATTTCCACATTCCCAGATCTGTGGGAAGAGGAGGAGGAGTGGCAACTATCTTTCAGTCTGATTTATTAATTAGTCCCAGGCCAATTAATAACTACAGTTCTTTTGAACATTTAACCCTCAGTTTCCCTCATCCAAACTGCAAAGCAATAAAACCTCTTCTGTTTGTTGTTTTGTATCGTCCACCAGGCCCTTACACTCAGTTTTTGGATCAGTTGTCAGATTTCTTATCTGATTTGGTGTTAAATACTGATAAGGCTATTATAGTGGGTGATTTTAACATCCATGTTGACACTGAATGTGATAACCTTAGTGTAGCCTTTAAAACTATCCTAGATTCAATTGGTTTTGCTCAAAATGTGCATAAACCGACGCACTCTTGGCTCCATACTTTAGACCTTGTTCTGACATATGGCATTGATTGTGAAGAATTAACAGTATTTCCTCACAACCCTGTCCTATCTGATCATTTTTTAATAACATTTGAGTTTAATCTAACTGAGTTCTCCACCCCCAAAAGAGGTTTTCATTATAGTAGATCTTTATCGGATAATGCTGTATCAAAACTTAAAGAGTCTGTCCCCCTTTTTAATATCCTCAGTATTGCAGAAATGCCCTGTAGATGGCAGCAATGTTGTTTCTTCCCATTCACAAATAGATGTCTTTGTAAACGGTATGACTTCGTCATTGCGTTCTGCATTAGACAATGTAGCTCCCTTGAAAAAGAAGGTGATTATTCACAGGAAGCTGGCTCCTTGGTTTAATTCAGACCTGCGTTCCTTGAAGCACAATGTTAGGAAATTGGAGAGAAAATGGCGCTCTACACACCAAGAGGAATCCTACCTAATCTGGAGGGACAGACTATTGTTGTATAACAAGACCCTTCGCAGAGTTAGAGCAGCATATTTTTCATCATTAATTGAAGAGAATAAAAATAATCCTAGATTTCTCTTCAGTACAGTTGCCAAACTTACCCAGAGCCACAGCTCTGTTGATCCATCCATTCCCTTAGCTCTTAGCAGTAATGATTTTATGGGATTCTTCATAAATAAAATTGATTCCATTAAAAATAAAATAATTGGCATCCTCCCAAACATGATTACCTCGTCCTCAGTAAGTGAGGCAGCGTTGGAGGAATCTTTAGAACCTGCGCAGTGTCTGAACTGTTTAAAAGCAGTAGAGCTTTCTGAGCTATCTAAAATTTTAGCTTCATCTAAACCTTCTACCTGTATGTTAGACCCAATCCCAACCAAGTTGTTTAAGGAGGTATTCCCTCTGATCAGTGGTCCTATTTTAGACATGATTAATCTATCCTTGGTAAATGGATATGTACCACAGGTTTTTAAAGTAGCTGTTATTAAACCTTTACTTAAGAAACCATCTCTTGATCAAGATGAGTTAGTAAATTACAGACCTATATCTAATCTTCTTTTCTTATCTAAAATTCTTGAGAAAGTAGTTGCTAATCAACTTTGTGAACATTTACAAAGTAATGACCTACTTGAGGAGTTTCAGTCAGGCTTCAGAGCTCATCATAGCACTGAAACAGCTCTGGTGAAGGTCACCAATGATATTCTCATGGCCTCAGATAATGGACTTGTGTCTATACTTGTCCTGTTAGATCTCAGTGCTGCATTTGATACAGTTGATCACAATATTCTCCTACAAAGACTTGAGCATACTGTAGGGATTAAGGGAAAAGCATTAGGCTGGTTTAAATCTTATCTGTCAGACAGATTCCAATTTGTTCATGTTAATAATAAATCTTCCTCAAACTCTAGGGTCACCTGTGGAGTACCACAGGGTTCAGTCCTTGGACCAATTCTATTTACTATATATATGCTTCCGATTGGCAAAATTATCAGACAGCATGGGATTAATTTCCACTGTTATGCTGATGACACTCAGCTATATTTATCCATAAATCCTGATGAATCCAATCAGTTACTTCGACTGCAGTCATGTCTTGATGACATCAAAAGCTGGATGACTTTAAATTTCCTGCATTTAAATTCTGACAAGACAGAAGTTGTAATCTTTGGGCCAGAGTCCTCAAAAAATAAACTTCTTAATCAATCCCTTAATCTGGATGGCATTAACTTGGCCTCTGGTAATAAAGTAAAAAATCTTGGTGTTATTTTCGACCAAGACATGTCATTTAAATCCCATATTAAACAGGTTTCCAGAGTTTCCTTTTTTCACCTCCGGAATATCGCCAAAATTAGAAACATTCTGTCCAGGAGTGATGCTGAAAAACTGGTCCATGCATTTGTTACTTCAAGGCTGGACTATTGTAATTCTTTACTATCAGGAAGTCCACAAAATGCAGTTCAAAGCCTTCAGCTGATCCAAAATGCTGCAGCAAGAGTTCTGATGAAAATCAACAAGAGGGATCATATTTCTCCAATTTTAGCTTCCCTTCATTGGCTTCCTGTTAAATCAAGAATAGAATTTAAAATTCTCCTTCTAACGTATAAAGACCTTAATAATCAAGCTCCATCATATATCAGAGCTCTGATTACCCCGTATGTTCCTAACAGAGCACTTCGCTCTCAGACTGCAGGTCTGCTGGTGGTTCCTAGAGTCTCTAAAAGTAGATGGAGGCAGATCCTTTAGCTATCAGGCTCCTCTCCTGTGGAACCAACTCCCAGTTTTGGTCCGTGAGGCAGACACCCCGTCTACTTTTAAGACTAATCTTAAAACTTTCCTTTGTGACAAAGCTTATAGTTAGAGTGGCTCATACCCTGAGCTATCTCTATAGTTGTGCTGTGATAGGCCTAGGCTGCTGGAGGACATCAGGGTCTAATTTTCTTACTCTACTGATTTCTACTGTTCTTCAGTCTACTGTTCTCCAGTTTTGCATTGTATTACATTGAAATGACTGTCGTCATTTCAGCTTTTAACTTTTTGCTCTCTCTCTTTTTCTTCATAGTAGGTACACCTGGTCTGGCGTTCTGTTAACTGTGACATCATCCAGAGAAGACGGCTCACCCGCTACTTCCATCTAATGTAGAACAGATTACTAGATCAATGTGTGCTTCTGTGCTTTTTTGTTTCTCTTGTTGTGTCTCTGTTCTGTCTTCTGTAACCCCAGTCATTCGAGGCAGATGACCATTCATACTGAGCCCGGTTCTGCCGGAGGTTTTCCTTCCCGTTAATGGGGAGTTTTTCTTCCCACTGTCGTTTCATGCTTGCTCAGTATGAGGGATTGCAGCAAAGCCATGTACAATGCAGATGACTCTTCCTGTGGCTCTACGGTTCCCCAGGAGTGAATGCTGCTTGTCGGGATTTTGATGCAATCAACTGGTTTCCTTATATAGGACATTTTTGACCAATCTGTATAATCTGACCCAATCTGTATAATATGATTGAACTTGATTTTGTAAAGTGCCTTGAGATGACATGTTTCATGATTTGGCGCTATATAAATAAATTGAATTGAATTGAATAGTTTCAGGTTCTTCAAGGCAAAAATAGTGAAATGGGCCATTTTAAATATTTTTTATATTTTCCTATGGCACCTAAATCATTAATTATTCCAAGTTTTGGCGTTCCAGTAAAATCATGAAAGGTTTTACATTTAAAGGCTGTCCCGATTAAATGGTTGTTACATTTTGTATCCCTAATAGGCAATTGATAAATTTTTAATTCTTGATTGAGAGCGTGCTTTTTATTAAATGCAGCAGAGCAACAGGAATTGTTTTGCATACTTTGCTGAATTCTGTATATGAACAGTGGATACCAAGTATTCTTTAAAGGTGTTCAAGAAAGAAATTTCCATTCTCATCCATTCGATCTGTGACAAAGATCACATTTTTATCAAACCAAACTTCTTTAAATATGGTTTTCCTTCTGTTCTGTCTCTCTTCGAGGTCGGTCGCGTTTCTCTCTCCTTTCCAGCTCTTCACCCCCCCCCCTTCTCCCCCTCTCCTGCTTCTGCTGCTATGTCTTGTCTTTCTGAGCACTTTCTTCATATCACCTGAACTCTGAAAACATGGATCTGGTAAGCTGGTCTCTCAATGCTATTGATCAAATTTTTTTGACGGGTAGTCAGCATAAAGGGGGACCCGTCCGGTCCTGATTGACTCATTTCGTGGGATACACCCTATACTCTTGGATGGAAAACGGTGTGTCTTTCCACTTTGTCAGTCCTGGACGTTTGAAACGTTTGCATGTTTTGGATTCAGGATACTTCAGGATCTGGTGGATTTTTGATGTATCAGCAAATACAGTGAATGTCGGTAGCCATTTGGCCTTGATCAGGCTACCAGCTGCATGACGCGCTCACTAAGGCGGTGAACAGACAGACCCGGATGGGCTGGAACGCAGACTGGCTTCGGTGGTTGAACTCAAGGGGAGATGAGATAAAATGTGGAAGTGAAACGCAGAAAAGCCCAACAATTTGGAATATTGGATTTGCCATTTGGAGCCAGCAAAAGACTTAAAGCTGACGGGAAAGTCAGAGCAGCTTGTCTCATCACAAAGTATTTGTATTATGCCTTCCCTATCAATATCACTCCCTGGTTGTTATGGTGTAGAGCTCAGAACTCTCCCCCGCTCCCTCCTCCCCCGCTAACATCTGTGGATGCTTTCTGAACTGTTGGCCGGCTGATAACATCAAGGACAACGGCCTCTGGAGAGCGATCACGGAAATATAAACACTTTCACCCAAACAGACACGCATAACTGATGCTCATATAAACTGATGAACTTACACGCGACTAGTCTCAAATGTTTACCTTTCAGCTTTTATGTGTCTCGTCTTATTTGTGCTTCTCATGCCGAGGTTTTTGATATCTCAAACGGTATCCTGTATTAGGATAAAGTGTGAGATATGTGTTTTTTCCTCTGCCTTCCTATTGTGGCTCCTATCTTTCCACAGAGTAATGGCAGCGCCCTGTGGGCACCGTGTAGGCGGTGTCCTTGGCAGCATGGCCTCAGTAAATCGTCTCCCCCTGAAATGTTTGTGATGTATCTGATGTTATGGCGTTTGTACTGAAACAGTAATTTCCCTCTGGGATTATTAAAGTATTTCTGTTGTGATTCTGATTCCTGTTATTCCACAGTGTGGAGCCATGCGGGGTAAAATTATGGGAAAATATCATCTTCCAAAAAAGTAATATCTGTTTATGGAATTCAGATAATTTCACAGGCAGTTTCCTAATTCATAATCACATTTCAGTACGAAATCCAACCCTGCAACGTTCTTAACAATATTTTTGGGGATATGAAACCAGATGGATTCTGTCTGTGACATAAAGGCTTTTATCCAATTTATTTTTAAAACTCCTACCATTGATTCAAAATCTAGTGTTTTCAAACCTCCCTTTTTATAATCTTTAACCAGTTGTGATTTTTTAACATAATGCGTTTTGTTTCTCCATATAAAGTTGTATATTATACAATTAGCTTCTTTGATATTTTTTGGAGACATACATTGAGCTACATGGATAGATCAACTTTGATATCCCTTCAGATTTTGATAACAGGTAGTTAGTCCAAGTGTATTTTACAGATATGCGGTTTGAAATTCTCCAGTAATCCACTGTATGTGTTGATAGATTGGTTAAAATATCATCATATTCAGGTTGCTGACCTCTATGAGATTTATGATCAAGCCATGAATCAGGAGCTATGTTGTAATCACCACTCATTACCACTTTTTCTGTCATAAAAGTAACTTTACAGTCATCATGACTCTGTTAATTGTTCCGTTGTTATAGCCATACACACTAATGCATCTCTGCTACCATTATAAGACAATGTCCACCTGTGTCACTTTTACACAGAACAATATGAACAACATGAAAATATGAACAGCACTGAGAAGGAGAATAATGAATAAATGGCTGATAGGTCACCAGAAAACAACTGAATAGAGGCAGACGTCCTGGGATATTGTGCAGGAATTGAACCTGAGACCACGAGTCAGTCAGCTTTTCCTCAGAGTGATGTGGGAAGAAACTGTTCCTGGCTTTGTTGGCGTACAGAGCTCTGTAGCGCCCCCCAGAGGGGAAAAGTGGAAAACATGACCGGGTTGAGATCTGCAGGGATGGCTCTGGCCCGTTTCCTGATGTTGGAATCGTGCCGGTTCTGAACAGAGGGCGGGTTAGTATCGATGAGCCTTTCTGCAGTCCTGACTGTCCGGTGCAGTCTATCCCGGTTCTGGTGGCAGATCCAAACCAGGCAGAACCAGACAGAACTAAATCAGCACACTGTGCCCAGAGCAGCTGGAACGTCTCCAAGAACCGGTCCAGAGAACCTCTGCTGAAGCACTGAAGGGTTCTGACTGCTATCCAGTCAGAACTCACTCTGGTTGGTCCACTGGTTGATGCACTCCAGCATTACATGCTTCGGCACCGCCATCTTGGATGGGTCTCTCCTGCTCTAGGCTGGCATAGAAGCCAAAGAGAGTAAACACAGAAGGAAACTTTGCCGTATTTTCTGCAGCGATAACTACAGAAAGTAGATCATGCAGATCAGCATTTGGGCTGAGATTGAACTTTAGTTCTGAAGATGAGTTTTACTTGGTGAGAACAAAGCAGAAACCCACCAGATGGACCAAATAATGTGGAGAAGGATCAGGACTGTACGTGTGAGGGAGAGTAAATCCATTTAAAAGTTTCCTTATTAAAATATAAAATCTAGTAAATTATACATTTATTAATGCGTAATACCACACATCTCTTCGTTTAAATGCATAAAACACAGTATTTCAGCACAAAATCATGTATTTATACATTAATATAGCGGTTCTCCTGGGAACCTGCAGCAGCTCCCAGTTTCAGAGCAGAGTTCTAACAGGATCTGCTTATTTTATCATTAGATGTGTGATCCAGATTTAACCCGGTGGATTCATCCATAAAGATGCACGTACAGGTATAGAAACATTATTAATATTTCATCTTCCAGGCCTCTACAGGCTGGTAGAATGTCTGAGGCGTGGTTTAGCCGCAGCTCCAGGATTTTTTCCCTTTCTTTTGTCTGGACTTTATTTACAGAACAAAGATTAGAGAACAAACAGCAGATCATCTGTAGACTAAGCAGCGACCATATAATTACCATTTTCAGAAACAATCTGGGTTCTGTAATATAATATAGAATTAATTCATTAAGATATAATTATTTAGAAAACATAGATATGTATCATTCAAATATTTTCTTAAGTATTGTGCAAACCACATAGTCTGCCTGGACGCCAGGGGGCGATAGATCTCCCACTAACAGAAGTTTTAACTCTTCCTGCTTTTCTGAGGACTGGCTGGATGAACTGGTTCAGTTTGTGTTTAAAGCAATAAAACATGGTTTAGCTCCTCTGAATTTACACTTGTGTTTATAGAACCTGGCCATAAAGATAATCAGATCAATTATAAATACCTCATTAGGGTTTTGTGTTGATTCTTCCTTGATACCAAACAGTCTATCCTTCCAGAATAAAATAACTTTTTCAGTCATTCCAAAAAAGGTAAAAAAACAAAGCAACTGGACTTGTTTTCCGTAGTTGAAGACGTTTCGCTTCCTCTCCAGGAAGTTTTCTCAATTCAGAAAGTCTGGAGTAACGATGAGTACCAAGCTTTATACTACTGCCTAACAAAGGCCTGTAATGGTTAGATAACATGCAGATTCAACAGAAACTGGTCCAGCTGCTTTGTTTGTTACTTTTTTTTTTAAATGACCATGACGTGATGACTGAGAATCTTCACCAGCAACATTTTCATTCATTTGTCTTGTGATTAAGAACCAATGATGCCAGAACGATTGAACAAAGGCGCTACGCCCAAACTTCATTTCTCTGCTGCTGTGTCTGTTGGTGATATTACAGACAGATGTTCGCTTTGGGTCGAGACCAGAATAAAACACCTGATGACAGCAAAACCTTCACATCACCTCCAGGAGTGACAGGAAGAAGAGATTCAGACAGAAACTCCTCATACGAGGGAAGGCGGCCATCTTTGTTAATAATGGAGCTTAACAGGCGTTTTATCAGCGTATAGTCGCTCATCAAGACGTTTAAACCACCTGGTTCACACCTTAGAAGACAGGTTTACTATTCCAGATGTTTCTGTAGGGCTGCACAGTGGAGCAGTGGGTAGCACTGATGCCTTGCAGCAAGAAGGTTCTGGGTTCAAATCCAGAACATGCAAACTTCTGCATGGAGTCTGCATGTTCTCCCTGTGCATGCCTGGGTTCTCTCTGGGTACTCCGGGTTCCTCCCACAGTCCAGAAACATGTCAGGTTAACTGGCCTCTCTCTGAATGGTTGTTTGTCCTGTCTGTCTCTGTGTTGTCCAGCCACAGACTGGTTACCTGTCCAGGTGAACCCCGCCTCTCACCCAGTGACAGCTGGAGATAGGAACCAGCCCCCCCACCACCCCATGAGGGACTAAGCAGAACATGGATGGATGTTTCTGTATTTCAGCTGATGTTAAATGTGTCGTTTAGAGTTTAGAACACATTCATCAGAACAGGCTTCCTGAAATAAAGAGTTTTATTTCTCCACATGAAGGTAAATCACATCCTGTCAGCGTTACTCAGAAGTTTATTCTCCTCATGGAGAGGCAGAGCTGCAGGTTCCTTCAGCTTTAGTCACCAGAACCCTTCATCTGAAGGTTCCACATTTAAGGAAGTTCTTAGTAATTATTTTACCTCAGGATCTCACATCGTTCTTCAGCTGGATATTATAAACAGAACCACCAGAGCATTCCTTCATGGCTCAGCTGTGTTAGTGTTTAGAGATACGGCTCTAGAGAACTGTTCTCCTGATGATCCATTCATCAGAGAAATCATGGCATCAGGTGAGGAACCATGGTTCTGCCCAGCAGAGAGAACTTTGGTTTCACAGGAACTAACATGGTCTGCCCAGAGCTGAGCAGCGAGCCGACCCAGGAGACGTTTAAATGTTGGCTACGTGTCTCTGCTCATAAACCTGTGATGGAGTCCAGAACCAACTGGACTCTCTGCTCCGTCCAGAACCAACTGGACTCTCTGCTCCCTCCAGAACCAACTGGACTCTCTGCTCCGACCAGAACCAACTGGACTCTCTGCTCCGTCCAGAACCAACTGGACTCTCTGCTCCGACCAGAACCAACTGGACTCTCTGCTCCGACCAGAGCAGGAACTCTGATCACATGAAGCCAGAAGGTTCCCAGGAGCAGCGGTCAGGTTCTGAGTCCCGGCGCTGAGATACGTTCCTCTGCAACTTCATAGAGACAGGAGCAGCTCAGGGGAACGTCTGAGGGAACGTCTGCTGGACCCAGGTTCTGCTGGTTTGGGTTCTGATGGTTTGGGTTCTGCTGGACCCGGGTTCTGCTGGTTTGGGTTCTGCTGGTTTGGGTTCTGAAGGACCCGGGTTCTGATGGTTTGGGTTCAGATGGTTTGGGTTCAGATGGTTTGGGTTCAGATGGTTTGGGTTCTGCTGGTTTGGGTTCTGCTGGTTTGGGTTCTGAAGGACCCGGGTTCTGATGGTTTGGGTTCAGATGGTTTGGGTTCAGATGGTTTGGGTTCTGCTGGTTTGGGTTCTGCTGGTTAGGGTTCTGATGGACCCAGGTTCTGATGGTTTGGGTTCAGATGGTTTGGGTTCTGCTGGTTTGGGTTCTGGCTGACACAGCCTCAGCACAGAGCGACCAGAACCGCTGGTTCTAGCTGGGAAAATAGAGGACCGCGTTGGGCTTTTATTTTGAAGGTCTGGTCCCGGTGTTTTGAAGGGGCGGGTCTTCAGTCACGTGGTCCTCCGTGGTTCTGAGCTCCATCCGACATTGGGCTGTCGGTTCTGCAGGCAGAGGGCTTTCTACCGGAGTGCCGCTGAGCAAAGAGCTGACGGACCCACAGCAGGTACCGTTCATTCTTCTGCGAGCAGCTCGGTGCTGCTAACCAGCTCGGGGGGTCGGTACCGAACCCAGAACCAGTTCGGTTCCGCTCAGACTTGAACTTTAAACCGGCTCCAGCCAGGCCGCTGTGATCCGGGATAATCTGGGCTTTAGTCTGCGGTTCGGTTCCGTTAAGGTTCTGCTTGTTAGCAGGCTGAGTTTTTACTGCGGTTTGGGCTCAGCGAACCGAGCCAGGACTTAGAACCGACGTACCAGCAGCGAAGTGGCAGACATACGCAGGCAGGTAGAGAGTAAAACTATCGGAACCAGCAACAAGAGGCTGCAGAGTGGGCCAGAACCGCTGCAGGTGGTTCTGCAGGTGGTTCTGCAGCGGTTCTGGCCTCTTGGAGAGATTAAAGCAGCGTTCGGCTGTAGGAGGATTAAAAAGGTCCAGAACAGGCTGGATGCGTAAAGCAGCCTGTTTACAGCAACAGAACCGCGCAGAAACAGCAGGCTGTGGAAAACGGACCGGGTTATTGGTACCAGTGAGGGTTCTGAGGTCCTGGAGGTGCTGGGAGGAAGGATCTGCGATAACGTTCCTTTGAGCACCCAGGATGCAGCGGCAGTTTAAACCCAGCAACTCCAGAAAACCTCCTCCTGATCCGGTTCTGTTAGAACCTCAGACAAAGGTTCTTTAAGTCACCAACCGCTTCTGCTTGATTTGGCTTTACAGCAGCTGCAGTTCAGGTGACAACACCGAGTTTCCTACAGGTGTTCAACTCCAGCAGGCGACAACAGGTGAGCTGACTGTACACCTTAACACCTGAGCTGCAGCTTGATTAGATTCAGACTTGAACTGATGAAGAGTTCTTTTAATAACTCTGCGTGATTCTTACCTGATTCAGATCTGAACTGATAAGCAGTTCTTTTATTACCTTGGAGTGATTCACACCTGACGAATAGTTCTTTTATTTCATAGGAGTGATTCAGATCTGAACTGATCAACGGTTCTTTTATTACCTTGGAGTGATTCTGACGTGAACTGATGAACAGTTCTTTTATTACCTAGGAGTGATTCTGATCTGATGAACAGTTCTTTTATTATCTAGTAGTGATTCTGATCTGATGAACTGATGACTGATGAACAGTTTTTTTATTACCTAGGAGTGATTCAGATCTGAACTGATGAACGGTTCATTTATTACATAGTAGTGATTCTGATCTTAACTGATGAACAGTTCTTTTATTACCTAGGAGTGATTCTGATCTGATGAACTGATGATTGATGAACAGTTTTTTTATTACCTAGTAGTGATTCAGATCTGAACCGATGAACGGTTCATTTATAACAGTCCTGGTTCCATTAGTCATGTGATCTGAATGGAGTTCTGCATCATGACACAGAGGCCCGCCTCGTTAGGTCCGTCATAATTGTGTGATGCGTTCAGGACAGCGTGTAGCAAACAGTTTAACCGTTCAGCAGAGGTCAGCTGACTCCTCGTGATCCAGGTAACCATGGTCACACCTGTGGTTAACGAGCTGCAGCCGTCAGGACGTGGTCACGACCTCAGAGCTGAGTCAGCGTCTTGCTAAGAGACTCTGAGCCGTCAGCTGCTGCTTCAGGTCAATCATTGTCCTGCCGCCTCACCGCAGGCCCAGGTGTGGTCAGACAGGTAGACAGGTAGTCATGTCTCTCTCTCTCTGTCTGTCTCTCTCTCAGCGGTGTCATGTGAGGCGATGCTCGCTCAGCCACCATGCCCAGTGTCACGCTGCGGTACTTCTGTTATGGCTGCCTCGTCACCTCGGCCACCTGGTCCGTCCTCCTCTACCTCTACTTCTTTATGGGGGCGGAGCCTAGCAGGAACCCCGTGCAGCACCGCAGCCAGCCAATCAGCAGAGGCGTGTCTGATCAGCAGGCGGGGCGGCGCCCTCCTCCAGCCAATAAGGGGGCGGAGCTGTCCCCAGAGATGGGTGAGTGTTGGTGTGTTCGGGTGTGGCAGGGAATATTCAGCTTCTGCAGAACCGTGACCAGTCTGAAATGTGGCGTTCAGGTTCTCCTCTGCTGGGCCGGTACCTCTGGAACCACACAGCAGACGTAGATCGGTTCTCCTTCAGAACACATGAAGTTCTGTGAATGTCTGGGAATGTCTTTGAAGTTCTAAGAAGTTCTAAGAAGTTCTGTGAATGTCTGTGGATGTCTTTGAAGTTCTAAGAAGTTCTAAGAAGTTCTGTGAAGTTCTGAGAATGTCTGGGAATGTCTTTGAAGTTCTGAGAAGTTCTGTGAAGTTCTGTGAATGTCTTTGAAGTTCTAAGAAGTTCTGAGAAGTTCTGTGAATGTCTGTGAATGTCTTTGAAGTTCTAAGAAGTTCTGTGAAGTTCTGGGAATGTCTGGGAATGTCTTTGAAGTTCTGGGAAGTTCTGTGAATGTCTTTGAAGTTCTAAGAAGTTCTGTGAATGTCTTTGAAGTTCTGAGAAGTTCTGTGAATGTCTGTGAATGTCTTTGAAGTTCTAAGAAGTTCTGTGAAGTTCTGGGAATGTCTGGGAATGTCTTTGAAGTTCTAAGAAGTTCTGGGAAGTTCTGAGAAGTTCTGGGAATGTCTTTGAAGTTCTAAGAAGTTCTGAGAAGTTCTGGGAATGTCTTTGAAGTTCTATGAAGTTCTGAGAAGTTCTGTGAATGTCTAAGAAGTTCTGTGAAGTTCTGTGAATGTCTTTGAAGTTCTGAGAAGTTCTGAGAAGTTCTGTGAATGTCTGCAGGGATGATCTTTAACGAAGCGGACCAGGAGGTCCGAGACTCCGGCTACCACCGCCACGCCTTCAACGTGCTCATCTCCAACAGACTGGGCTACCACCGAGAGCTTCCCGACACCAGAGACCCGCAGTAAGAACCGGCGGCCCGGCAGAGCCGCTCCGGTCGGCCCGGTTCCGGCGGTTCTGACCCGCTGACTTCTCTCCGCCTCAGGTGTCGGCTCAGGTCCTACCCGCTGGCTCTGCCTGCTGCCAGCGTGGTGATCTGCTTCTTCAACGAGGCGATGTCCGCCCTGCTCAGGACCGTCCACAGCGTGCTGGACCGGACCCCGGCCTACCTGCTGCACGAGATCATCCTGGTGGACGACCACAGCGAGCCAGGTGAGTGCCGAGCGGGGGGCGGGGCCCCGGGCCGCCGGCTGAGCTTACCTGTGTTTGCTGCAGGCGAGCTGAAGGACGAGCTGGACCGGTACGTGAGGAAGGAGCTGCAGGGCAAAGTCAAACTGATCCGGAACCAGCAGAGAGAAGGACTCATCAGAGGGCGGATGATCGGAGCCTCCCAGGCTACAGGTACCTGCTCCCTCTGCGAGGCTCCGCCTCCTCCTGCAGGGGGACTCACCTGGGCGTGTGTGCAGGTGAGGTGCTGGTCTTCCTGGACAGCCACTGCGAGGTGAACGAGGCGTGGCTGCAGCCGCTGCTCGCCCCCATCAAGACGGACCGCCGCAACGTGGTGTGCCCCGTCATCGACATCATCTCCGCCGACACGCTGGCCTACGCGCCCTCGCCCATCGTCAGGGGCGGCTTCAACTGGGGGCTCCACTTCAAGTGGGACCCCGTGCCCCCCTCCGCCCTGAGCGGCCCCGAGGGGGCATCGGGCCCCATCAGGTACCGCTTCATTAAACTCCTCCTTTAATTGGTCTCCTCCCGGTTCTGCCCCCGGCTTACGATTCTGGGGAACCAAAGTTCTAGAGAACCAAATTTATAAAGAACTAAAGTTCTGGGGAACCAAAGTTCTAGAGAACTAAAGTTGTAGAGAACCAAATTTATAAAGAACTAAAGTTCTAGAGAACCAAAGTTCTAGAGAACTACGGTTGTGGAGAAGCCGTGGAAGCTGCTGGTGTCGGTGTAGGGAGCTGATGAAACCCACGAGTATTAACAGGCAAACGCTTTAAGAATGTTCTTCCTGAGACCTTCCTCTGCTGTGAACCTCTCCACTCTGTGACCCCCCCCTCTCTCACCCCCCCCCCCTGTCACCCCTCCACTCTGTGACCCCCCCCCCCCCCTCTCTGTGCCCCCCCCCCCCCCCCCAGGTCCCCCACCATGGCCGGCGGCCTGTTCGCCATGGACAGGAAGTACTTTAACGAGCTCGGCCAATACGACGCAGGAATGGACATCTGGGGAGGAGAGAACCTGGAGATCTCCTTCAGGGTGAGTGTTTTTTCCAGCGTGTCAGTGAACGCCTCGCGGCGCTCAGGTAAAACACCTGGACGCTTTCTGCCCGTCAGATCTGGATGTGCGGCGGGCAGCTGCTGATCGTGCCGTGCTCCAGAGTGGGACACATCTTCAGGAAGAGGAGGCCCTACGGCTCCCCGGGGGGGCAGGACACCATGGCCCACAATTCCCTGAGGCTGGCCCACGTCTGGATGGACGGCTACAAGGTACGCCGCCGCCGGGCCTCCGTGTGACCTCACTTCCTGTGTGTGCGAGCCTCCGTGTGACCTCACTTCCTGTGTGTGTGAGCCTCCGTGTGACCTCACTTCCTGTGTCTGCGAGCCTCCGTGTGACCTCACTTCCTGTGTGTGTGAGCCTCCGTGTGACCTCACTTCCTGTGTCTGCGAGCCTCCGTGTGACCTCACTTCCTGTGTCTGCGAGCCTCCGTGTGACCTCACTTCCTGTGTCTGCGAGCCTCCGTGTGACCTCACTTCCTGTGTGTGTGAGCCTCCGTGTGACCTCACTTCCTGTGTGTGCGAGCCTCCGTGTGACCTCACTTCCTGTGTCTGCGAGCCTCCGTGTGACCTCACTTCCTGTGTCTGCGGGCCTCCGTGTGACCTCACTTCCTGTCTCTGTGGTCCGATCAGGAGCAGTACCTGGCCCTGCGGCCTGAGCTGCGTGGCCGCGCCTACGGGGACGTCAGCGAGCGCGTGGCGCTGAGGACGCGGCTGCAGTGCCGCTCCTTCCAGTGGTACCTGGACACGGTCTACCCCGAGATGCAGGCCGCCGCCGGCAGCAGGCAGCAGCCGCTGTTCGCCAACAAGAGCCTGAGGCGGCCCAAAGTCCTGCAGCGAGGCCGGGTACCTGAACGCACCACGCCGACGCCGCCCGGCCTCTCCGCACGCGCTCACCTTCTCTGTGTCGGCCATCTTTCAGCTGCGTAACCTGGCGGGGGGGCGGTGCCTGGTGGCGCTGGGCCGGGTCAGCCAGAAGGGCGGCGCCGTCGTCCTGAGGCCGTGTGACCCCCGAGACCCGGAGCAGGTGAGGCCGCCGCACGCCGCCGCCGCCCGGTGCTGATCACGTGACTGACCGTGTGACCCGTCTCCAGGACTGGACCTACGACGAGGACGGCCAGCTGGTTCTGGCGGGTCTGCTGTGTCTGGACGTGTCGGAGGTCAGAACCGCCGACCCCCCCCGGCTGATGAAGTGTCACGGGTCGGGCGGCTCGCAGCAGTGGAGCCTGGGGGTGAGGAGACGACCCGGCGATGGCGCTGCTGGGTCGGCCCGGTTCTGATCCGTCTCTCTCTCCTGCAGAAGTCCAACCGGCTCTACCAGGTGTCGGTGGGCCAGTGCCTCGCCGTGTCCCGCCTGACCGGACCCAAAGGCCTCGTCTCCATGGCGATCTGTGACGGTTCTGAGGCGCAGCAGTGGCAGCTGGAGGGCTGACGGGGGGCCCAGTTCTGTCCGGAGGACCCGGTTCTGTTCGGACGACCCGGTTCTGTCCGGAGGACCCGGTTCTGTCCGAAGGACCCGGTTCTGTTTGGACGACCGGGTTCTTTCCGGAGGACCCGGTTCTGTCCAGACGACCCGGTTCTGTCTGGAGGACCCGGTTCTGTCCAGACGACCCGGTTCTGTCTGGAGGACCCGGTTCTGTCCGGAGGACCCGGTTCTGTCCAGAGGACCCGGTTCTGTCCAGACGACCCGGTTCTGTCTAGACGACCCGGTTCTGCACAGACTGGTTCACAGAGGTCCAGTGAAGTTCTGGACCTCAGACCATCATGTTCTGGTTTTTATCTGTTAGGTTTTATTGGAGGTTCTGAGAGGTCCAGAAGAACCTGAGGTGGAACCTGGAATCTTCTCTGCTGGTTTTAAACTTTTTATCTTCAATAAAATCTCCTGAACGCCTCGTCTGTCAGCCGTCTGTGTTCTTCAGAACCACGCTCAGAACTCACAGGTGGGGAACAGGTTCTGTCAGAACTACTGGGACCGCATAACAGCGCATGGTTCTGAGTAAAAACAAGCTTTTAGGTTTAGGATTGTTCTGGTTTAGCCCATCAGAACCCTGCAGTTCCTTTCATGGACCAGCAGGTGGCAGCAACATGCAGGACAAACCCAGGAGCTCCACGTCTCTGGACCTGGTTCTGGTTCTGAAGGGTTCTGATCAGATGAACTGTTGACTCAGCTATGGAGCTCCTCCAGATGTTCCCGCTCTGACCACCGGTCTCCTGGTTCTGGTTCCCACCAGGACTCTAGGGAGGACTTTGGGTCAGACTGGGTTGGTTCTGTATGACCCAGAAGCCCGTGAGGTGGTTCCCAGACTTCCAGGAGACGTTCCTGCTGAGTTCTAGCATGGAGAACCAGGTCCGATTGGCAGATTCCAGGAGAACCTGATGGCCTGGGCGACCCAGGATCGGTTCTGGTTCTCCTGCAGGGACCAGAAAAAGGAGCTGGTTCTGGAGCCTGCAGTGGCGTGTGTCTGGGGGGGGTTGGGGTTCTGGGGGAGGTTCTGAGCTGGGCTCGTGTCCTGAGGTTCTCCAGGTGATCCCAGGTTCTCCTGCGGTTCTGTAGAGACCCGGCTCCTCTGTCAGAACCAGGACCTGTTCTGAGCCCAGGTTTGTGTTTCTGGGCCCTCTGGTTCCGGCAGAGGTCCATCCTGGTACCCCCCCCCCCCCACCCCAGCAGCAGCTAATGGGTCATCAGGCAGTCTGAGCAGCTGCCGTCTGATTGGACCACTCCATCGCCTCCATAAATCCACTTAAACGCATCGACCCGCTCATCGACCGGAACCACACCGGGCCGCCTGTCTCTGGGCAGGTTCTGATGTTCTGGATCCACAGTTCTGCTGCTCAGAGCGATAAAGATCCGGTTCTGAGAACATCTGCAGATGTTGAAATGGTTCTGGGTTGAATGAAGGAGAACCAGAATAACCGTTTTGGGACCGCCGGGCCTCGGTTCTGAGATGAAGGTGTGGATCTGGGTCCATGGCTGGTTCTGGAAGTCCATCCTCTGCTGGGCCTCCATGATGCTGCCCGTTCTGGCAACCCGTTCTGGCAACCCGTTCTGGCAGCCCGTTCTGGCAACCCGTTCTGGCAACCGGTTCTGGCAACCAGTTCTGGCAACCCTTCAGAACCGAGTTTTTCCTACTGTGCAAAAATGTTTTATGTGATTTTCACTATTATTACAATTATTATTATTATTTATTATTATTATTCAGAGTCTTTGTTGTCACGGCGTGTTACCATGGTAACAGTGTTCTGCAGCGCAGAAATAAAACGTTTTATTTGTGAGTTTTGGTTCCAGCTGCTAGAACTGAGGGAACATTTCCATGAGAACGTGAGTCCAACAGAACCCACTGAGCCAGAACCTGAACATGTGGACCTGAACCGGGCTCCTGGCCCAGAACCCAGCAGCTGATCTAGAACCCGGCAGCTGATCTAGAACCCGGCAGCTGATCTAGAACCCAGCTCCTGGCCCAGAACCGGGCCCCACCATCACAACAGAACTTTATTTGTAAAGAACGTTAGGATGGACACGGTCGATCCAAAGCTGAACGCTGCTAAATAAATCCAGAACCGCGGCTCTGGCAGATAAAGCGTTAATAAAGGAATAAAAATATAGAACAATAAAAACAGAACCAGCTGAGCTAAATGGACTTCAGGAGGAACCGGACCCAGAACCCCCAGGAGAGCCGGCGGCTCATCCTGAAGTCCATCACCTCCGGTTCTGAGCGGGTTACGCTCCGGTCGGTTCTGGCGTCGTTATGAGTCGGGCTGGGAGCCAAGGGGGGGGGGGGGGGGGGGGGGGGGGGGGGGGGGGTACCGGAGCGGATCGCTTTCCTGACCCGCTCTGAGTGAAACTGGAGACCAGAACATAATTCACTTTGTTCCCAGACGGAGGCTCCACACTTTAACAGGCAGAACCAGGCTGTTTGGACCAGAACCAGGCTGTTTGGACCGGAACCAGGCTGTTCAGACCGGAACCAGGCTGTTCAGACCAGAACCAGGCTGTTCGGACCAGAACCAGGCTGTTTGGACCGGAACCAGGCTGTTCGGACCGGAACCAGGCTGTTCAGACCGCAGGCTGTTCGGACCGGAACCAGGCTGTTCAGACCAGAACCAGGCTGTTCAGACCAGAACCAGGCTGTACGGACCGGAACCAGGCTGTACGGACCGGAACCAGGCTCTTCGGACCAGAACCAGGCTGTTCAGACCAGAACCAGGCTGTTTGGACCAGAACCAGGCTGTTTGGACCGGCTGAGCGCCGGTTAAATCCCTAAGGTAACGGTGGCTCAGCGGGTCGGTGCTGTTCCCTCCTCTGCTCTCTGGTACCGGCACATAAAGCCGGCGCGCTGAGGCGGTTCTGATCCGACTTCAAGCTAAGATCTAAGGTCAGGTTTAAAGGCCTATTTCCTGTTCGGACTCTGGGGGGTTCTGCTGTGGCACTGAACCTGGGCCTCCTGCTGGTTCTGGTCGGGTTGCTGGAGAAGGTTCTGCACAGCCGGGACCTCTAACCACATCCTTCTCGTGCCGTTCTGACCCAACGGAGACGGGTTCTCCCTGAAGACAGAACTTCACCCGGAACCGAGTACGGCGGCATTTCCGGGCCAGAGCAGCAGAACCGTTCGGACCTCCACGCTCATCTGGACCGAAGCAGAGCCAAACACACCTCGCCGTGACAACTGACACCAGAACCAACCACTGAAACCAAAGTTCTCACCCACCTGACACTGAATCAGAACCGGGCCCATCTGGTTTGGACCGGCGCCACTCAGCCTCACTCAGAGCTCCTATTGATTTCAGATCCCATCAGAGTAATAAAGTGCTGCTGTCAGGCCTCTGCACACGTTCTCCATCTCCATCAGCCGCTGCTCATCAGACACGTCATCCCATCGACGGGCCTGCAGGTCCAACAGAACCGGGACACCCAGAACCACGGCCCAGCAGCTCAGCCTGCACCTGCTGGACGGAAAAACAGAACCAACAGCAGGGCTGACCCATAAACCCAGAAAAGGTCCAGGAACCAGAATAAGGCCCGCCTTGTCCGCTCAGTCTGGGGTTCTGAGGGGCGGGTCCGCTCATCTGGTTCTGGATTTATTTAGATTATGCAGGAGAGAGGTGAACGAGCATTCATGGTCCATCTCCGGTCCATCTGGAGCTTCGGTTCTGGGGAGTTCTGGTTCCAGAACCTGCAGCAGAAGCTTCAGCCGACACATTGAAAAGATCCTCATGAAATGCAACAGGAGGGGTTAATTTACCCCAGTCGTTAAAGAACCGTTAATGAGAATAAAGACGGAGGAACGTTAACGAGATTTAAGGAGGAGGAACGTTAACGAGAGTAAAGGAGAGGAGGAACGTTAACGAGAATAAAGACGGAGGAACGTTAACGAGATTTAAGGAGAGGAGGAACGTTAACGAGAATAAAGATGGAGGAACGTTAACGAGAGTAAAGAACCGAAGGAACGTTAACGAGATTAAAGAACCGAAGGAACGTTAACGAGATTTAAGGAGAGGAGGAACGTTAACGAGATTTAAGGAGAGGAGGAACGTTAACGAGAGTAAAGGAGGAGGAACGTTAACGAGAATAAAGGAGGAGGAACGTTAGCGAGATTTAAGGAGAGGAGGAACGTTAACGAGAATAAAGGAGGAGGAACGTTAACGAGAGTAAAGAACCGAAGGAATGTTAACGAGAGTAAAGGAGGAGGAACGTTAACGAGATTATAGAACCTAAGGAACCTTAACGAGAATAAAGGAGGAGGAATGTTAACGAGATTTAAGGAGAGGAGGAACATTAACGAGAATAAAGACGGAGGAACGTTAACGAGATTTAAGGAGAGGAGGAACGTTAACGAGAGTAAAGGAGGAGGAACATTAACGAGAGTAAAGGAGAGGCGGAACGTTAACGAGAGTAAAGAACCGAATGAATGTTAACGAGAATAAAGGAGGAGGGACGTTAACGAGAGTACAGAACCGAAGGAATGTTAACGAGAGTAAAGGAGGAACGTTAACGAGAGTAAAGAACCAAAGGAATGTTAACGAGAGTAAAGAACCGAAGGAATGTTAACGAGAGTAAAGGAGAGGAGGAACGTTAACGAGATTTAAGGAGTCAGTCTGGGGGTTCTAAGGGGCGGGTCCGCCCCGAAGGAATGTTAATGAGAATAAAGACGGAGGAACGTTAACGAGAGTAAAGAACCGAAGGAATGTTAACGAGAATAAAGGAGAGGAGGAACGTTAACGAGAGTAAAGGAGGAGGAACGTTAACGAGATTAAAGAACCGAAGGAATGTTAACGAGAATAAAGGAGGAGGAACATTAACGAGAGTAAAGGAGAGGCGGAACGTTAACGAGAGTAAAGAACCGAATGAATGTTAACGAGAATAAAGGAGGAGGGACGTTAACGAGAGTACAGAACCGAAGGAATGTTAACGAGAGTACAGAACCAAAGGAATGTTAACGAGAGTAAAGAACCGAAGGAATGTTAACGAGAGTAAAGAACCGAAGGAATGTTAACGAGAGTAAAGGAGAGGAGGAACGTTAACGAGATTTAAGGAGTCAGTCTGGGGGTTCTAAGGGGCGGGTCCGCCCCGAAGGAATGTTAATGAGAATAAAGACGGAGGAACGTTAACGAGAGTAAAGAACCGAAGGAATGTTAACGAGAGTAAAGGAGAGGAGGAACGTTAACGAGATTTAAGGAGTCAGTCTGGGGGTTCTAAGGGGCGGGTCCGCCCCGAAGGAATGTTAATGAGAATAAAGACGGAGGAACGTTAACGAGAGTACAGAACCGAAGGAATGTTAACGAGAGTAAAGGAGGAACGTTAACGAGAGTAAAGAACCAAAGGAATGTTAACGAGAGTAAAGAACCGAAGGAATGTTAACGAGAGTAAAGAACCGAAGGAATGTTAACGAGAGTAAAGGAGAGGAGGAACGTTAACGAGATTTAAGGAGTCAGTCTGGGGGTTCTAAGGGGCGGGTCCGCCCCGAAGGAATGTTAATGAGAATAAAGACGGAGGAACGTTAACGAGAGTAAAGAACCGAAGGAATGTTAACGAGAATAAAGGAAAGGAAGAATGTTAACGAGAGTAAAGGAGGAGAAACGTTAACGAGAGTAAAGAACCGAAGGAATGTTAACGAGAATAAAGACGGAGGAACGTTAACGAGAATAAAGAACCGAAGGAATGTTAACGAGAGTAAAGGAGGAGGAACGTTAACGAGAGTAAAGGAGGAGGAACGTGAACGAGAGTAAAGAACCGAAGGAATGTTAACGAGAATAAAGGAGGAGGAACGTTAACAAGAGTAAAGAACCGAAGGAATGTTAATGAGAATAAAGGAGGAGGAACGTTAACGAGAGTAAAGAACCAAAGGAATGTTAACAAGAATAAAGGAGGAGGAACGTTAACGAGAGTAAAGAACCAAAGGAATGTTAACGAGAGTAAAGGAGGAGGAACATTAATGAGAGTAAAGAACCGAAAGAATGTTAACGAGAGTAAAGGAGGAAGAACATTAACAAGAGTAAAGGAGGAGGAACGTCAACGAGAGTAAAGAACCGAAGGAATGTTAACGAGAGTAAAGGAGGAGGAACGTCAACGAGAGTAAAGAACCGAAGGAATGTTAACGAGAGTAAAGGAGGAGGAACGTTAACGAAAATGAAGGAAAGGAAGAACGTTAACAAGATTTAAGGAGAGGAGGAACATTAACGAGAGTAAAGGAAAGGAGAAACGTTAACGAGAATAAAGAATGTTAACGAGAATAAAGGAGGAGGAACGTTAATGAAAGTAAAGCAAAGGAGGAATGTTAACAAGATTTAAGGAAAGGGGGAACATTAACAACATTTAAGTAGAGGAGGAACGTTAACGAGAGTAAAGGAGAGGAGGAACGTTAACGAGATTTAAGGAGAGGAGGAACGTTAACGAGATTTAAGGAGAGGAGGAACGTTAACGAGAGTAAAGGAAAGGAGGAATGTTAACGAGATTTAAGGAAAGGAGGAACGTTAACGAGAATAAAGGAAAGGAGGAACGTTAACAAGATTTAAGCTGAGGAGGAACGTTAACGAGAGTAAAGGAGGAGAAACGTTAACGAGAATAAAGGAAAGGAGGAACGTTAACAAGAATAAAGGAAAGGAGGAACGTTAATGAGAATAAAGGAGGAGGAGTGTTAATGAGATTTAAAGAGAGGAGGAACGTTAACGAGAGTAAAGAACAAGGAACGTTTATGAGAGTAAAGGAAAGGAGGAACGTTAACGAGAATAAAGGAGGAGGAGTGTTAATGAGATTTAAAGAGAGGAGGAACGTTAACGAGAGTAAAGAACAAGGAACGTTAACGAGAGTAAAGGAAAGGAGGAACGTTAACAAGATTAAAGGAAATGAGGAACATTAACGAGAGTAAAGAACAAGGAACGTTAACGAGAGTAAAGGAAAGGAGGAACATTAACAAGATTAAAGGAAAGGAGGAACGTTAACGACAGTAAAGAACAGAAGGAACATTAACAAGATTAAAAAAAAGGAGGAACGTTAACGACAGTAAAGAACAGAAGGAACATTAATGAGAGTAAAGGAGAGGAGGAACATTAACGAGAATAAAGAATGTTAACGAGAATAAAGGAGGAGGAACGTTAACGAGAGTAAAGGAAAGGAGGAATGTTAACAAGATTTAAGAAGAGGAGGAACGTTAACGAGAATAAAGAATGTTAACGAGAATAAAGGAGGAGGAACGTTAATGAAAGTAAAGGAAAAGAGGAATGTTAACAAGATTTAAGGAAAGGGGGAACATTAACAACATTTAAGTAGAGGAGGAACGTTAACGAGAGTAAAGGAGAGGAGGAACGTTAATGAGATTTAAGGAGAGGAGGAACATTAACGAGAGTAAAGAACAGAAGGAACATTAACAAAATTAAAGGAAAGGAGGAACGTTAACGACAGTAAAGAACAGAAGGAACATTAATGAGAGTAAAGGAGAGGAGGAACATTAACGAGAATAAAGAATGTTAACGAGAATAAAGGAGGAGGAACGTTAATGAAAGTAAAGGAAAGGAGGAATGTTAACAAGATTTAAGGAAAGGGGGAACATTAACAACATTTAAGTAGAGGAGGAACGTTAACGAGAGTAAAGAAGAGGAGGAACATTAACAAAATTAAAGGAAAGGAGGAACGTTAACGACAGTAAAGAACAGAAGGAACATTAATGAGAGTAAAGGAGAGGAGGAACATTAACGAGAATAAAGAATGTTAACGAGAATAAAGGAGGAGGAACGTTAACGAGAGTAAAGGAAAGGAGGAATGTTAACAAGATTTAAGAAGAGGAGGAACGTTAACGAGAATAAAGAATGTTAACGAGAATAAAGGAGGAGGAACGTTAATGAAAGTAAAGGAAAAGAGGAATGTTAACAAGATTTAAGGAAAGGGGGAACATTAACAACATTTAAGTAGAGGAGGAACGTTAACGAGAGTAAAGAAGAGGAGGAACGTTAATGAGATTTAAGGAGAGGAGGAACGTTAACAAGAGTAAAGAACAGAAGGAACATTAACAAGATTAAAGGAAAGGAGGAACGTTAACGACAGTAAAGAACAGAAGGAACATTAATGAGAGTAAAGGAGAGGAGGAACGTTAATGAGATTTAAGGAGAGGAGGAACGTTAACGAGAGTAAAGAATGTTAACGAGAATAAAGGAGGAGGAACGTTAATGAGAGTAAAGGAGAGGAGGAACGTTAACGAGGATAAAAGGAAAGGAGGAACATTAACGAGCGTAAAGAACAAAAGGAACGTTAACCAGATTTACGGGGAGGACATACGTTAATGAGAGTAAAGGAGAGGAGGAACGTTAACGAGAATAAAGAACCGAAGGAACGTTAACGAGATTTAAGGAGAGGAGGAACGTTAACGAGAATAAAGGAGGAGGAACGTTAACGAGAGTAAAGAACCGAAGGAACGTTAACGAGATTAAAGAACCGAAGGAACGTTAACGAGATTTAAGGAGAGGAGGAACGTTAACGAGAATAAAGACGGAGGAACGTTAACGAGATTTAAGGAGAGGAGGAACGTTAACGAGAGTAAAGGAGGAGGAACGTTAACGAGATTAAAGACGGAGGAACGTTAACGAGATTTAAGGAGAGGAGGAACGTTAACGAGAATAAAGGAGGAGGAACGTTAACGAGAGTAAAGAACCGAAGGAATGTTAACGAGAGTAAAGGAGGAGGAACGTTAACGAGATTATAGAACCGAAGGAACCTTAACGAGAATAAAGGAGGAGGAATGTTAACGAGATTTAAGGAGAGGAGGAACATTAACAAGAATAAAGACGGAGGAACGTTAACGAGATTTAAGGAGAGGAGGAACATTAACGAGAATAAAGACGGAGGAACGTTAACGAGATTTAAGGAGAGGAGGAACGTTAACGAGAGTAAAGGAGGAGGAACGTTAACGAGATTAAAGAACCGAAGGAATGTTAACGAGAATAAAGGAGGAGGAACATTAACGAGAGTAAAGGAGAGGCGGAACGTTAACGAGAGTAAAGAACCGAATGAATGTTAACGAGAATAAAGGAGGAGGGACGTTAACGAGAGTACAGAACCGAAGGAATGTTAACGAGAGTAAAGGAGGAACGTTAACGAGAGTAAAGAACCAAAGGAATGTTAACGAGAGTAAAGAACCGAAGGAATGTTAACGAGAGTAAAGAACCGAAGGAATGTTAACGAGAGTAAAGGAGAGGAGGAACGTTAACGAGATTTAAGGAGTCAGTCTGGGGGTTCTAAGGGGCGGGTCCGCCCCGAAGGAATGTTAATGAGAATAAAGACGGAGGAACGTTAACGAGAGTAAAGAACCGAAGGAATGTTAACGAGAATAAAGGAAAGGAAGAATGTTAACGAGAGTAAAGGAGGAGAAACGTTAACGAGAGTAAAGAACCGAAGGAATGTTAACGAGAATAAAGACGGAGGAACGTTAACGAGAATAAAGAACCGAAGGAATGTTAATGAGAGTAAAGGAGGAGGAACGTGAACGAGAGTAAAGAACCGAAGGAATGTTAACGAGAATAAAGGAGGAGGAACGTTAACAAGAGTAAAGAACCGAAGGAATGTTAATGAGAATAAAGGAGGAGGAACGTTAACGAGAGTAAAGAACCAAAGGAATGTTAACAAGAATAAAGGAGGAGGAACGTTAACGAGAGTAAAGAACCGAAGGAATGTTAACGAGAGTAAAGGAGGAGGAACGTTAACGAGAGTAAAGGAGGAAGAATGTTAACGAGAGTAAAGAACCGAAGGAATGTTAACGAGAATAAAGGAGGAGGAACGTTAACAAGAGTAAAGAACCGAAGGAATGTTAATGAGAATAAAGGAGGAGGAACGTTAACGAGAGTAAAGAACCAAAGGAATGTTAACAAGAATAAAGGAGGAGGAACGTTAACGAGAGTAAAGAACCGAAGGAATGTTGACGAGAGTAAAGGAGGAGGAACATTAATGAGAGTAAAGAACCGAAAGAATGTTAACGAGAGTAAAGGAGGAAGAACATTAACAAGAGTAAAGGAGGAGGAACGTCAACGAGAGTAAAGAACCGAAGGAATGTTAACGAGAGTAAAGGAGGAGGAACGTTAACGAAAATAAAGGAAAGGAAGAACGTTAACAAGATTTAAGGAGAGGAGGAACATTAACGAGAGTAAAGGAAAGGAGAAACGTTAACGAGAATAAAGAATGTTAACGAGAATAAAGGAGGAGGAACGTTAATGAAAGTAAAGGAAAGGAGGAATGTTAACAAGATTTAAGGAAAGGGGGAACATTAACAACATTTAAGTAGAGGAGGAACGTTAACGAGAGTAAAGGAGAGGAGGAACGTTAACGAGAGTAAAGAACAAGGAACGTTAACGAGAGTAAAGGAAAGTAGGAATGTTAACGAGATTTAAGGAGAGGAGGAACGTTAACGAGAGTAAAGGAAAGGAGGAATGTTAACGAGATTTAAGGAAAGGAGGAACGTTAACGAGAATAAAGGAAAGGAGGAACGTTAACAAGATTTAAGCTGAGGAGGAACGTTAACGAGAGTAAAGGAGGAGAAACGTTAACGAGAATAAAGGAGGAACGTTAACAAGAATAAAGAACAAGGAACGTTTACGAGAGTAAAGGAAAGGAGGAACGTTAACGAGAATAAAGGAGGAGGAGTGTTAATGAGATTTAAAGAGAGGAGGAACGTTAACGAGAGTAAAGAACAAGGAACATTAACGGGAGTAAAGGAAAGGAGGAACGTTAACAAGATTTAAGGAAAGGAGGAACGTTAACGAGAGTAAAGGAAAGGAGGAACGTTAATGAGAATAAAGGAAAGGAGGAACGTTAATGAGAATAAAGGAAAGGAAGAACGTTAACAAGATTAAAGGAAATGAGGAACATTAACGAGAGTAAAGAACAAGGAACGTTAACGAGAGTAAAGGAAAGGAGGAACATTAACGAGAGTAAAGAACAAGGAACGTTAACGAGAATAAAGGAAAGGAGGAACGTTAACAAGATTTAAGCTGAGGAGGAACGTTAACGAGAGTAAAGGAGGAGAAACGTTAACGAGAATAAAGGAAAGGAGGAACGTTAACAAGAATAAAGGAAAGGAGGAACGTTAATGAGATTTAAGGAGAGGAGGAACGTTAACAAGAGTAAAGAACAAGGAACGTTTACGAGAGTAAAGGAAAGGAGGAACGTTAATGAGAATAAAGGAGGAGGAGTGTTAATGAGATTTAAAGAGAGGAGGAACGTTAACGAGAGTAAAGAACAAGGAACATTAACGGGAGTAAAGGAAAGGAGGAACGTTAACAAGATTTAAGGAAAGGAGGAACGTTAACGAGAGTAAAGGAAAGGAGGAACGTTAATGAGAATAAAGGAAAGGAGGAACGTTAATGAGAATAAAGGAAAGGAAGAACGTTAACAAGATTAAAGGAAATGAGGAACATTAACGAGAGTAAAGAACAAGGAACGTTAACGAGAGTAAAGGAAAGGAGGAACATTAACAAGATTAAAGGAAAGGAGGAACGTTAACGACAGTAAAGAACAGAAGGAACATTAATGAGAATAAAGAATGTTAACGAGAATAAAGGAGGAGGAACGTTAACGAGAGTAAAGGAAAGGAGGAATGTTAACAAGATTTAAGGAAAGGGGGAACATTAACAACATTTAAGTAGAGGAGGAACGTTAACGACAGTAAAGAACAGAAGGAACATTAACAAGATTAAAGGAAAGGAGGAACGTTAACAACAGAAAAGAACAGAAGGAACGTTAGTGAGAGTAAAGGAGAGGAGGAACATTAATTTGATTAAGGGAACATTAAGGAGATTAAAGGACCGGAGGAACGTTTATTGTCAAATGCACCATAAACCTTTAGCAGAGACAGGAGTGAGGCATCGTCCTCGTGGATCATGGAACTCAGGTAAAGACGTTCTACAGTCCACGTTCCTTCAGTTCATGACATCCATCCCAGGTGGATGCTGGTGTCCTGCTGGCCTGAAGCTGCTCAGCGGTCTGGAGGTTCTGGTCCAGATGTTCTGGTCCAGATGTTCTGCAGCCTCTCACCAGAGGAACCTGGAAGTAGTCCAGTCAGCTTGTGGCTTTCTGTCTGCGTGAGACGTTCCTCTGTAGAACGTTGTCATGACTGATAGGAGAACTCCAGAGAGAGCACTGCTGAGCTCTGTGGTGACGGTGACGCTGTTAGTGGACCAGATCAGGACCGGGTCAGGACCGGGTCAGGACCGGGCCAGACCACTTTAAGTGGCCCAGACCTGTGACTGAGGTTGTGCAGCCAGAACCAGAACCAGAGATGTGAAGACATGCCGCAGACCAGCCCAGGTCTGACAGGATCTGAGTAACCAGAACCAGTCTGACTGTGGACGGCTGGTCAGGGCTGGTTCTGGAGGGTTCTGGTCTCTGGGCTCCTGATACCTGGACTGGGCTGGTTCTGGAGGGTTCTGGTCTCTGGGCTCCTGATGCATGGACTGGGTTCTGGTCTCTGAGCAGGCTCCTGATGCCTGGACTGGACTGGTTCTGGAGGGTTCTGGTCTCTGGGCTCCTGATGCATGGACTGGGCTGGTTCTGGAGGGTTCTGGTCTCTGTGAGCCGCGGCTCCTCTCAGCTTCTCTCTAATTGGTTTAGAGCGTGCACGGCGGCGTGCACGGTGGCGTGCACGCCGCCGTGCACGCGGCCCTCTGGGGATCAGCAGCGTTTTCCTGCAGCGCTGCGATCGATGCTCAGGAAGTGTTGCTCATAACTGCAGAAGGCCGAGGGAGCATCGATCAGGTGCTCTGAAGGAGCCAATCAGCCGCCGCCGCCTGCGGTGGGGGCCCCGGGGCCTAATGAAGAGGATGGTCCAGCTGAGGACCAGATCAATGCGGGGGAGGAGACAGTGGGAGTCTTCCTCCTCCGCCTCCTCAGATCAGATCAGAGCGAAGAGGAGCAGCATGCCAGAGGGACCCTGAGCCGCCACGCTTTTATTCTGAAGGACCGAGCTGATCCATGGAGGGAAGCAGGAGGCTGGTGCTGCTGGAGCTTCTCGTGGCCACGCTGCTGATGAGGGTGAACACGACACGCGTGGTGAGCGGTGAGTGACTTCATCAGCGCTCCTTCCTCATCATCATCATGTTTCTGTGAGGGTTCAGAGCGCTGCAGGTACAGGTGTGGCGCGGGAGGCTACTGCCCCCTGCTGTTCAGTCAAGGAACTGCATCATCCATCAGCAGCTCTGATCGCTCATTGTTTAGTTACGGACTGTGCCTTTAAATCTGCACACTTTGATCTGCTCTCAGCATGGTCCCATGTTCTAATAAAATCATCCTCAGACGGATCATTAGAACCAGAATTTAGAATAATCCTTCATTGGACACTGGCAGGTGTATCAGCAGCAGGTAGGACAGAAAGTTTACAACAGAAGGGTTATGGTTCTTATTAAAATGACAGTCAGATTAAAATTACCGAGGCAGATTAAAATAACAGAGTCAGAATAAAATATGACGAGTCAGATTAAAATGAACGAGTCAGATTAAAATCACAAAATCAGATTAAAATAACAGAGTCAGATTAAAATGTGCCGAGTCATATTAAAATCACCTAATCAGATTAAAATAAGAGTCAGAATAAAATATGACGAGTCAGATTAAAATGAACGAGTCAGATTAAAATCACTAAATCAGATTAAAATATGACAAGTCAGATTAAAATATGACGAGTCAGATTAAAATGACAGTCAGATTAAAATCACAAAATTAGATTAAAATAACAGAGTCAGATTAAAATGTGCCGAGTCAGATTAAAATGACAGTCAGATTAAAATATGATGAGTCAGATTAAAATCACTAAATCAGATTAAAATGACAGAGTCAGATTAAAATCACTAAATCAGATTAAAATAACAGAGTCAGATTAAAATGACAGAGTCAGATTAAAATCACTAAATCAGATTAAAATAACAAAGTCAGATTAAAATGACAGAGTCAGATTAAAATGACAGAGTCAGATTAAAATATGACGAGTCAGATTAAAATGAGAGTCAGATTAAAATCACTAAATCAGGTTAAAATCACAGAGTCAGATTAAAATCACTAAATCAGATTAAAATAACAGAGTCAGATTAAAATGACAGAGTCAGATTAAAATGTGCCGAGTCAGATTAAAATGACAGTCAGATTAAAATATGATGAGTCAGATTAAAATCACTAAATCAGATTAAAATGACAGAGTCAGATTAAAATCACTAAATCAGATTAAAATAACAGAGTCAGATTAAAATGACAGAGTCAGATTAAAATCACTAAATCAGATTAAAATAACAAAGTCAGATTAAAATGACAGAGTCAGATTAAAATGACAGAGTCAGATTAAAATATGACGAGTCAGATTAAAATGAGAGTCAGATTAAAATCACTAAATCAGATTAAAATAACAAAGTCAGATTAAAATGACAGAGTCAGATTAAAATGACAGAGTCAGATTAAAATATGACGAGTCAGATTAAAATGAGAGTCAGATTAAAATCACTAAATCAGGTTAAAATCACAGAGTCAGATTAAAATGTGCTGAGTCAGATTAAAATCACTAAATCAGATTAAAATAACAGAGTCAGAATAAAATATGAAGAGTCAGATTAAAATGACAGAGTCAGATTAAAATCACTAAATCAGATTAAAATAAAAGAGTCAGATTAAAATATGATGAGTTAGATTAAAATGACAGAGTCAGATTAAAATCACTAAATCAGATTAAAATATGATGAGTCAGATTAAAATCACCAAATCAGATTAAAATCACTAAATCAGATTAAAATAAAAGAGTCAGAATAAAATATGACGAGTCAGATTAAAATATAACGAGTCAGATTAAATAGACCGAGTCAGATTACAATCACTAAATCGGATTAAAATAAAAGAGTCAGAATAAAATATGACGAGTCAGATTAAAATGAACGAGTCAGATTAAAATCACTAAATCAGATTAAAATATGACAAGTCAGATTAAAATATGACAAGTCAGAATAAAATATGAAGAGTCAGATTAAAATGACAGAGTCAGATTAAAATCACTAAATCAGATTAAAATAACAGAGTCAGATTAAAATGACAGAGTCAGATTAAAATTACTAAATCAGATTAAAATAACAGAGTCAGATTAAAATGACAGAGTCAGATTAAAATCACTAAATCAGATTAAAATAACAGAGTCAGATTAAAATGTGCCGAGTCAGATTAAAATGACAGTCAGATTAAAATATGATAAATCAGATTAAAATCACTAAATTAGATTAAAATAACAGAGTCAGATTAAAATGTGCCGAGTCAGATTAAAATGACAGTCAGATTAAAATATGATGAGTCAGATTAAAATCACTAAATCAGATTAAAATGACAGAGTCAGATTAAAATCACTAAATCAGATTAAAATAACAGATTCAGATTAAAATGTGCCGAGTCAGATTAAAATGACAGTCAGATTAAAATATGACGAGTCAGATTAAAATCACTAAATCAGATTAAAATAACAGATTCAGATTAAAATGTGCCGAGTCAGATTAAAATGACAGTCAGATTAAAATATGATGAGTCAGATTAAAATCACTAAATCAGATTAAAATGACAGAGTCAGATTAAAATCACTAAATCAGATTAAAATGTGCCGAGTCAGATTAAAATGACAGTCAGATTAAAATATGATGAGTCAGATTAAAATCACTAAATCAGATTAAAATGACAGAGTCAGTTTAAAATCACTAAATCAGATTAAAATGTGCCGAGTCAGATTAAAATGACAGTCAGATTAAAATATGATAAATCAGATTAAAATCACTAAATTAGATTAAAATAACAGAGTCAGATTAAAATGTGCCGAGTCAGATTAAAATGACAGAGTCGGGTGAATGAAGCTTTCTGATAAAAGCCCAGCAGTCGTAGCTGTTTACAGGTCCAGTTAAGAGTCTCTGCTGGGAGGAATTCTGAGCTTCCAGGCTGCAGCAGTCCGGTTCTGATGGAGCGGTCCAGCTCTGCTTGGGGGGTTCTGTCTCCCACCACCCACACTGAGCCCTGGCGCCGTCCCAGGCCAGAACCGGGCTTCTGTTTACACTCAGCATGTGCTACTATAAGAAAGTTGCACGTTTGGACCCATGTGATTACAGCTGAATTTAGCTCCAGAACCAACAATGATGATCAGTGGAAAGGTTCTGCTCAGAAAGCAGAACCGGGTTGATAAAATCCCAGGAGGTGGAAGACGTTCCTTCAGTTTTACAGTGAAAACATCTCAGATTGCAGACGTCTGCATCCCAGAAACGAAAGGCTTGCTGTGGGCTTCCAGAACCACAGCAGAATCATTCATCCAGACCAAAACCAGCACCAGAACCGCTTACTGCAGGTTCTGACAGGGCTGTAGTCGTGGAGTCAGAGGTCCTGACAGCTTCAGATGGTTCGGTTCTGCAAGAACATCAGGTTAACGGTCCCCTGAAGAGCAGAGGAACCGTCACCATCAAACCGCTGCGCTGCTATTGGACGGTTTGATTGGTACGGTGCCGGTTCTGTCCAATCAGAGGGAAGTTTCACGCAGGAACAAGGCTGGGTTCATCTGTTGCTGCATGACGGGCCCAAAGCCCGCAGAACCGGTTCTGAACCAGAATAAAAACTGCTGAGCTGCAGAATATTCCTGCAGACTCAGCAGCGTGAGAGCTCCTCTGCACCGGGTCAGAACCATCCAGCGTGTTCTGGTTCTGACCCGGCTCTCTGGGGACGGGTTCTGGACACAAAAGCCCAGAGCTGTTTAACTGAAACTGATGATGATGCACCAGAGACTCCAGCTAATCACTTAGAGTAGGTCTGAGGAGGCACTTCCCCCGAGGGCCATTAATCACACACATTAACACAACCACACACACTGATACACACAATCACACAACCACACACAATCACACACTGATACACAACCACACACAATCACACACAATCACACACATTAACACAACCACACACAATCACACACAACGACACACAATCACACACATTAACACAACGACACACACTGATACACACAATCACACACTGATACACATTAACACAATCACACACATTAACACAACGACACACAATCACACAATGATACACACAATCACACACATTAACACAACCACACACAATCACACACTGACACACACACACCTACATATATAGAGGTAACGCACCATGATGTAGGCTGCAGTCCTCTCCCCCCCCCCCCCCAGGCTCTGCTTCACTGACTCATGTTTCTGTAGGCGGGGTCATGTGGGTGTGGTCAAGTGGGTGTGGTCATGTGGGTGTGGTCATGTGGTCGGGGTCATGTGGGCGGGGTCATGTGGGTGTGGTCATGTGGGTGTGGTCACGTGTCTCCAGGTCAGACGGTGTGTGTGGGTGGCGCTGAACATCCCTGCTACAAAATCGCGTACTTCCACGACGTGTCGAGCCGAGTGGCGTTCAGCGAGGCGAGGCAGGCCTGCGAGATGGACGGAGGAGCTTTGCTGAGCATCGAGAGTCCATCAGAGCAGAGGGACGTTGAACACCTGCTGCAGGTGAGACACACCTGCTACACGACACACCTGCTGCAGGCGGGACACACCTGCTGCAGGTAGAACACACCTGCTACACGACACACCTGCTACAAGACATACCTGCTGCAAGTGAGACACACCTGCTAAAAATAAGACATACCTGCAGCAGGTGGGACATGCCTGCTAAAAATAAGACATACCTGCAGCAGGTGGGACATGCCTGCTAAAAATAAGACACACCTGCAGCAGGTGGGACACACCTGCTAAAAATAAGACATACCTGCAGCAGGTGGGACACGCCTGCTAAAAATAAGACATACCTGCAGCAGGTGGGACACGCCTGCTAAAAATAAGACATACCTGCAGCAGGTGGGACACGCCTGCTAAAAATAAGACACACCTGCAGCAGGTGGGACACGCCTGCTAAAAATAAGACATACCTGCTGCAGGTGGGACACACCTGCTAAAAATAAGACATACCTGCTGCAGGTGAGACACACCTGCTACACGACACCTGCTACAAGACATACCTGCTGCAAGTGAGACACACCCGCTCAAAGACACAACTGCTACAAGACATACCTGCAGCAGGTGGGACACGCCTGCTAAAAATAATACATACCTGCAGCAAGTGGGACACGCCTGCTAAAAATAAGACATACCTGCAGCAGGTGGGACACGCCTGCTAAAAATAAGACATACCTGCAGCAGGTGGGACACGCCTGCTAAAAATAAGACACACCTGCAGCAGGTGGGACACGCCTGCTAAAAATAAGACACACCTGCAGCAGGTGGGACACACCTTGAGACCCTGCTTCTCCTCACTGCACCTCCATCACCTCCTGCAGGCGCTCCATTCAGGGGCCGTGGGCAGAGCCAGAGGTGGGATATCTGACGGGGATTTCTGGATCGGCCTGACCCGGGTGGGCGGAGCTGACAACACCTTGACTCCCTGTCCTGATCTGTACCAGTGGACCGACGGCAGCGTCGCCACCTTCAGGTGAGTGTGGGAGCTGCTGGTTACGATGGGTAGTAGCGGGTTAGCTCTACTTCTGCATTGCTGGGTGTAGCTTCTGGCTCTGGTTGTGTCAGCGGATGAAGAACTCAGGTGTGAAACACGTAGAGTTCCTGCTGCAGTGGAACTTCCTGCTTCTGCTTCTACCTGCTGAGCATCTTGGAGTTCAGCTGAATATACAGAAGAGGATTTACTAGATGTGTGTTACCTCCTGTAGATATTGGCTTCAAATCAACTTCCTTTGGAAATTTCGGTTTGATCTGCCTGTATTCGTTGTAATTTATTATTTAAAATACCAGAATGTGTGCCTAGGTTAATATTTCTGTCTGATTAGATTCATACAAGTGAAGCACTTTCTCTCTCACTGGGGTGGCGTTCTGACTGCTGGTGACCGTGGTGACGACTTTTCAGGAACTGGTACTTTGACGAGCCGTCCTGCGGCGGGGAGGCCTGCGTGGTCATGTACCACCAGCCAACGGCACCTTCAGGCCTGGGCGGGGCATATCTCTACCAATGGAACGATGACCGCTGCAACATGAAGCACAATTTCATCTGCAAGTATGAGCCAGGTGAGCCCAGCTATAACACGCTAACAGGCCAGGTGAGCGAAGTCAATCACACGCTAACAGGCCAGGTGAGACCACTGAGCTATATAATACACTGGAGTGCTAATCACCGTCTGTTTGAACGAGTCACTGTGAAGCCACCAGCCGCCATATTGGTACTCCCTATTTCCCCCCAGTAACTAGGGAATATGTGCGCTACAGCATTGAATAACGAGGATTTTCTCATGTTCAGGGGGGGCTTAAGACTTTTAAAATGTCTAATGCCATATACTTTTATGTTATGTTCTAAAAATATCAAGTACTGAGAAAGTCATGTGCTGAAATATTTTGCATTTTATTCATTTAAATATATATGTTTAACATTTATAAATATATAAATAACAATATACAAAAACATATATTTACATATGTGTATACATATATATACATATATACATATACACATACTTATATATATACATATATATATATATATATATATATATATATATTTAATATGAATAACATGTAAAATATTTCACCACCTAATTTCCTAGTAGTTGATAGTGTTAGTACATCCACTGACTGTAGAATTACCTGTGAAACGTTTTCACTCAGCCAGAAAACTGCTTGTTGTTGCAACCAAATCCTGTGGGATTCTGGGAGAGTAGGGAGTAGCAAGATGGCGGCCAGTGACTTCAGTTTTTCGGCAAAATCAGCACTCCAGTGTATAGGGTGTTTTCACTGACGTCACTGGCCAACTTCCGGTCCGCCATATTGGGTGGCACACTTCTTTATCTCTAGTTGTCTTACACGTATTATCGTATCGCGAATGGATAAGTACGCCAGCATGCTAGAGCGACCAGATAAGGACGTATATCTGAGGAAATGTTCCGTGATCGACCATATGGACCCGTATGCCCTCCACGGTGCCTTGTTTAGCCGTAATCCAGATGCATTACCTGGTGTTCGGTGAAAACCCTCTGCACACTCTTGAGGAAATGAGAGCTTACAAGGATCTAGAGGCTCACAACCAGTTCACATCTGGTTATGTACATCAAGGAAATCGCCATCATACGTGGACGGGTGAGTTTTAATAAGATGGTAAAAATGTAAACAATCCGACGCAAATGTGTCGCATGCTTCTGCGGTGGCTGGCGGCCGGCGGCGGGCCGCCCGCCACAGGGCGGACGGGCTCTGGGCCGATCGACGCCGCTCGCGGCTTTAATTATTTAAGCAGAACAATGACCAGTGCAAAATTAAGTTGTATTTACCGTATTGGCGCCGGTAGGAGCTGCAGATCATAAAGCCAGCAAACAGTGGGAACACAGCAACTCGTTCAAAGGTAAGCTGCGCTCAGACGGGTTAGCACATGCTAACCGTTAGCGCTAACAACCACTCGCGCATGTAATGTACTTTTAACTTGCTGCTATGTGTTTCAAACGTTTAGAACACACTCTCATTGACATCGGGATACTGTGGAAAGTTATGTTCGGTCGACTTACAGCCGCGATCCAAGCGAGCCGACGATCTCTATCTCTGTAACTCGTTCAAAGGTAAGCTGCGCTCAGACGGGTTAGCACATGCTAACCGTTAGCGCTAACAACCACTCGCGCATGTAATGTACTTTTAACTTGCTGCTATGTGTTTCAAACGTTTAGAACACACTCTCATTGACATCGGGATACTGTGGAAAGTTATGTTCGGTCTTACAGCCGCGATCCAAGCGAGCCGACGACTCTTTGTTATCTCTGTAACTCGTTCAAAGGTAAGCTGCGCTCAGCCGGGCTCTGGCTCATGCTAACCGTTAGCGCTAACAACCACTCGCGCATGTAATGTACTTTTAACTTGCTGCTATGTGTTTCAAACGTTTAGAACACACTCTCATTGACATCGGGATACTGTGGAAAGTTATGATCAGTCGACTTACAACCGCGATCCAAGCGAGCCGACGACTCTTTGTTATCGCTAACAGTTGTTCTCCGTGGTTGCGCCTCCAGGCAGGAAAGCGGTGGAAAATTAATCTGTTTCTATGTTTTTCCCATGGCGATCATGTGTTGCGCTGTTACAGCCCACAATACAGCAACGGTTTACCATGGTTGAAATCAAGTTAAGGTGAAATTAATCAAATTAAAACACGGCTGAGAGAGGGAGTACAGTACGCGGTAGTAATAGGCAGTAGAGGCGGCGGAGGCAGTCAACATGACAGCCGCGGAAAGTAATAAGTCATGACGCCCAAGCCCTATTATTAATATATTCTTCTTATATGTTTTAAATACTTAACAGTTAATTACCTGTGACAAAGTGAGCACCGCAGACTCTGGCGTATTCCAGCTTAACACCGTCCAAATCGGACCTGGATATCCGTGTCAGCCATAGGTGACGGCGTTGTTCAGACAGCTGTTTTTTTTTTCACACTGATTCACTATTACGGCTGGTAGGCGATAGAAAGAGCGTTGATCTCCACCTCCACGGGCCGTGCAACCAACCATTAAACACGTTTTCCCCATTGTTCACTTCCAATACTGCCTAAGGCGTCATACAATGCAGGTCAACGGTGCGAAACGACTGCCACCCAATATGGCGGACGCGCTGAGTAGTCACGTGAGCGTGACGTCAGCTGAAAACCCCCTATTATATAGCTCAGTGGGTGAGACCAGTCAATCACACGCTAACAGGCCAGGTGAGACCAGCCAATCACACGCTAACAGGCCAGGTGAGCAAAGCCAATCACACGCTAACGGGCCAGGTGAACCCAGCCAATCAGGTTCAGACGACAAGATGATGTGGGAGCAGCAGATAAACTTCTCCGTTAAGAGAGCGTCTAGCCAATCAGTGTAGGGTGACTATATCTTCATTGTGCTGGTTGGTTTCAGACAGCCACCTGGTGAAGGAACATGGCGACACTCCAACAGGGCGGGGCACAGGTGAGCAGGGCTGGGAGGTTTACCTGCAGCTGTGTCAGCAGCTTCCCTAACCCAGGTGTGTTTGTTGCCCTCAGCATCGACTGCCGGAGGTGTGGTGACTCAGTCTGCAGGGAGTGAGAGCATCCCTCCTCATGTGGCCATGGCAGGATCTTCAGGTACGAACACCTGTGACCTGTGGTGATGTCACAGTGATGTCACGGTGACGTCACCCTGTCCGTCTGTTTCAGGAATGCTGCTGCTGTATGTGATCATCCCCACCATCCCTCTCCTGCTCCTCATCCTGGTGGCTTCTGGAACGTGCTGCTTCCAGACGCTCAGCAGGAGGTAGGCTGGAGGACTACAGCTCCCAGCATGCCCCGGGGCTGCTGCAGGAAACAGCTCGGTGATCAATCAGTGATTGCATCAAAATGTGTTTGTTTGAGCAGCTTTCTTGGGTGAATCAGAGGTTTTTATAAACTAGCTGCATATTCTGACAAAACGTGACGTGTTGGAGGTCACAGGAAAGGTGCGTTCAATGGCAAACCGAAACTGGAGCTTCTCTCTGCAGCGGGTTAAGAGTCTGAATTTCCAGGCAGGATCACAAAGTTTTTGGCTCCTTTTTCTGCCTTTTAGTGGGAGAATTAAAGTCCACAGGCTCAGGGTTAACAGACTGGTCCCCTTTAAGAGAGCAACCAATCACTGATCAGTCACATGATCAGTCACGCTCAACCCCTCAGGATCTTCATGTTTCTGCTAGCTAACGCAGGAAGCAGCAAATAATCTCATTAATAATGATTCATAATCAGATTAGCTTTAGTTTTCTAGGCCGACTGATTAATCCATAAAGCGGGTCGGAACAGCTGGGACCTCTCTGATTGGTGATAAGCGTTGATGATGTCATCCTCTTGTCTCTCCAGCCGTCCTCGGACAAAGACTCCTGCTGACCAATCAAACTTCTGGATCTCCAGGACGCCCAAACCCGACGGCATGGAAGTGTGACATCACTGTGACATCAACGCCAGAACGTCACTTTTAATTAGTTACATGGGCTGAAACTGTTTCCTGTGTGGCTCCGCCCCCTCCTGTGACTCCTCCCTCCTGTGACTGGGGGCGGAGTCAGAGGGTGACGTCAGTGAGCTGTGTGGGTGGAGCTTGTTTATTGTATTTTAGTGACCTCATTCATGTGCTGTTAGTGACCCAGAAGCGTTCTGGTTCCCCCAGCTGTTCTGGTTCCGGGGGAACAGCAGGTGTTCTACAGGAGAGCGCCACCTGCTGGACTGACATGTTTGGATCAGGAAGTACGGAGCAAGGAGAGGGACAAAGCATCATGGGTTAAATCCAGAACCTCCATGATCCCTGGACGCTCCAGAACCCAGAAGGCAATCAGGAACCTGGGTCAGACCAGTGGACTTTGTACCAGTCAGTGCGGTTCTGTTGGATGTCTGAGAACCAACAGAACAGCAAAGGTTCCCAGGAGCACCACTGAAATGTTCTGGAGGTTCTGCTGCAGAACTTCAGACGTCCTGATTGGCCCTCTGGTCGCTCCGTACCTGAACAGTCTGAGCCGGGCTCGATGATGAAAACAAGCTTATCCATAAAATAGAAATCTTATTGGTGTCGATAATTATCAACAAATTAAGAACATTTAAGCTCTGGCCATTTTATCCTGTTGCTTAGCAACCTGTTTTAAGATAAAGACACAAACACTGAATTCAAACTCAACCTTTATTCAACCAACTTTTTACCAAAACAAGTTTTTGAAATAAAGAACGTGCGTTCTGTGAAGGGGGCGGGGCTTGGTTCCTGGGTCTGCATTGTGATTGGCTGGGAGGATGTAATGATGTAATATTAACCTAGATGCTAGAATAGAAAAAGTAAAACTATTATTCTATTGAACTTTTTATTGATTTTATTTAAAACTGTTTTTCCTGTCGATCGATGTTGAATTGTCGTCCAGCCCAACCTTTGACCCGCTGATGGTGCGTTTGAGGGACATCAGACACGGGGAACACGGCGGCCCATCAGGAGGTTCTGATGTTGACTGCGTGCTTCTTGATGCATGAAGCTTCAATGTTTAATAAAAAATGTCTGATCAGCTGCTAGTCTGAGCCTCATTAGCACCGTCTGACAGAACCCGACCCAGACACAGGTTCTGGTCGGGTTCCCTGACCCGCTGTGGCCGTTCTCCACCCAACAGGTAGGTTCTCCATCCTGGAGGACAGGATTCTGCCAGGGTTCTGATTCTGAACGGTCAGAGATGGACCGGGATGACCCAGCAGAACCAGCAGACGCACATATTATGGGATGGTTTAGATCAGAGGTTCGTGGGTTAGAGCGGCCTAGTCAAAGTCCAGACCTGAGATTCAGATGTTCTCCATCCGATCTGACTGGTACATGCACCGATAAACTGGACTGGTCAACAGAACCAGAACCGCAGAGTTCCTGATGTGGCTGAGCAGAGCGGTTCTGCTGGAAGCCAGAACCTCGCGGTTTGGGTCACAGGCACATCTGATTGTGTTAAATGAGGTTCTGAGACAGACACGTGGAACACACCTTTATTACACCAGAACCATCCTCGCCGTTCTGCAGAGGAACACAGAACTGGGTCCAGACGGGTCGCTGGTTCCGAGTCACTTCCTCTGACGGGTTCCACCTGAGGAAGCAACTGCTGCTTCCTAATTGGCCGGTTTCAGCCACCCCCCACCAGTCCCCGTTGCCATGGAGACAGTTGCCTCGCCGCGTTCCCATGACAACCAGAACCTGCATCAGGGCCGGTCCACTAGGCGGCGCACTGAGCGCGCTCAGAGCATCAGTCCATTCAGGTGGTGTCCAGGTGCTCTACAGCGTCCTCATTGGCCAGCGGGTCACACGGCTCAGAGGCCACGCCCCCGTCCACCGTCTCCTCCTCCATCGCCTCCTCCTGCTTGCAGCTCACGCCGTCCTCGTCGTCCTCGAACAGGAGGGGCGTGTCCTCGGCGGCGGCCGGCCGGCCCACGCCGTGCATGCGCCTCTGGTGCTGCTGCAGGTTGCCGCGGCGATTGAAGCGGGCGGGGCAGAGGTCGCAGGTGAAGGGCCGCTCCCCGGTGTGGATGATGACGTGTCTGGCGAGCTGCGAGCGGCACTTCTTGTCCTTGCCGCAGATGTGGCAGACGTAGGTCTGGGGCAGGCGGGCGCCGTCGGCGTGGACCACCTGGCGGTGCCTCTTCAGGTGGCCGAGGCGCCGGAAGCTGCGGCTGCAGAAGTCGCAGGAGAACGGCCGCACGTCGCTGTGGATGAGGGCGTGGCTCGCCAGCAGGGAGCGGAAGCGGAACACCTTGCCGCAGACGTGGCAGGGGAAGGCGCTGAGGGCGGCGGCGTGCGGCGGCTGGCCGCCGTCGGCCCTCAGGTGCGCCTGCAGCTGATGGTGCTTCAGGCAGGCGGCCCGCTGGAAGCCGCGCAGGCAGACGCCGCAGCGGTGCGGCTTGTCGCCGGCGTGGACGCGGGCGTGAGCCGCCAGCAGCGCCTCGCTCTTCAGCCTCTTCCCGCAGACGCCGCAGGCGAAGCCGGCGCCGGGCGGCAGGACGTCGTCCGCGGCGACGGCGCGGTGCGTCAGGATCTTGTGGCGCCGCAGCTGGTACTGCCGGCCGAACTTTCGGCCGCAGACGTCGCAGAGATGCGGGCGCTCGCCGGTGTGAGTCTGCAGGTGGACGGCGAGCTGCGAGCGGCACCTGAACTCTTTGCCGCACAGGTGGCAGAGCAGGGAGGCGGGGCGCGGCGGGCGGGCGGCGCCGGACACGTGCACCACCTTCCTGTGGTGCTCCAGGTCGTTGGAGCGCATGTAGGCTTTGGGGCAAAGGTCGCAGCGGAACGGCTTCACGCCAGAGTGGATCACCTCGTGCGTCTTCAGCCGGGACCGGCAGCTGAACGTCTTCCCGCAGACGGCGCACAGCCAGGCGGGCGCCAGCCGC
This sequence comes from Fundulus heteroclitus, assembly GCF_011125445.2. NCBI lineage: Eukaryota > Metazoa > Chordata > Actinopteri > Cyprinodontiformes > Fundulidae > Fundulus > Fundulus heteroclitus. The sequence goes on from NC_046381.1 coordinate 37,446,606, forward strand.
TGCTTCTGGCGGCGGGCGGCGCCGCCGGGGTGCAGGCGGCTCAGGTGGTGCTGCAGGTTGTCGCGGCGATTGAAGCGCAGGTCGCACAGGTGGCAGGAGAACGGCTTCTTGCCCGTGTGGATGAAGGAGTGGCGCGCCAGGCTGGACTTGCTCTTCATCACCTTACCGCACACGTCGCACACGGTGCTGTCGGGCTCCAGCTTCACCGCCAGCAGAGCCCCGCGCCGCGCCGCCGCCGGGTCTGAGGGGGGGGAGGGGGGCGTGTCTGCGGGGGCGGGGAAGGAGAGGCTACAGATTAAAACCTTCACACCTTTACCCAACGCTCTGCTTTGTGGTTCTGGTTCTGGTCTCACCTCCTTTAGGGGTCCAGGTGGGATCCCCCGTTTCCTCCCCCACTGTAAACTCCTCCACCTCCCCCACCTCCTCCTGCACCTCCCCCACCTCCTCCTCCTGCACCTCCTCCTCCTCCTCCTCCTGCTGCTGGGGGAGGTCAGGAGAGCCGCTGCGCTGCCGGCTTCGTCTGACGGTGCTGGAGCTCTTCCTGGTTCTGGTTCTGGTCTCTGTGGGCTCATCACAGAGTTTGACTGCAGGTCTGATGGTTCTGGTTCTGGTCCGGTTCGGGGTGCAGTGCTGCAGCAGAGCGCCGCCGTCGGCGCCATCGGGTCTGACTGTGAGGCACTGCAGCAGCACGGCAGAGGAACCTGGAGGAAGAGTCCGGGTTAGTTTGAGCCCGGTTCTGATCCACAGACTGATGATCTAAACGTACATCAACATTTACTGCTGGTTAAATTTACCGTATGTTTCAGACTATAAGGCGCACTTAAAATCCTTAAATCTTCTCAAAAACTAAAGGTGCTCCTTACATCTGATCACCGTTGTGCTACTGACTGATTTTATGTGATGCATTGGATCATAAATCTGTTAAAATGTGTAAATACAGCTTTGGTTAGCAATGAAGCCGCTCCGCTCAGTGGATATTAGGAACATTATGACGGCCACCCTGCTGGGGTTCTGCCTGGCTACAACGCATCGACACGGCGGCGCTGAAGTCGTGGACAGACTCCAGCGCCGCCGCCATCTTGCCATCGCTAAGTTCCAGAGGACGCCAGCTAACAATTGCTTGTTGTAAAAATGTGGGACTTTTATCAAAGCTCACAGAGACCCGTCTGTGTCCTTCTAATAGTTATTTTATTATTTATTTTTCTGCTCGATAAACAACAACGTAGGCGTAGGGCGCCGCCTAGTGGCATGTCTCTGTCTCTCTCCGAGGTCGGTCGTGTCGTTTCTCTCTCTGCAGCTTCCCCCCCCCCTCCTGCTTTGCTATGTCTTGTCTTTCTGAGCACTTTCTTCATATCAACCGAACTCTGAAAAACATGGATCTGGTAAACTGGTCTCTCAATACTATTGATAAATTTTTTTCGACGGGTAGGCAACGAAAGGGGGACCCGTCCGGTCCTGATTTGACTTATTTTGTGAGATACACCCTAAATTCCTGGAAGGAAAACGGTGTGTCTTTTGACTTTGTCATTCCTGGACGTTTGAAATTTTCACATTGGATTAAGAATACTGGGATCTCTACTTATTGGTCTTTGTGGATTTTTGAAGTATCGGCAAATACAGCGGATGTCGGAGCCATTTGGCCTTGATCAGGCTGCCGGCTGCATGACGCGCTCACTGTAGGCGGTGAACGGACAAACCTGGCAGGTGAATGGAGCGAAGCCGAAAAGCTGGCTGTGCTGGAACGCAGACTGACTTTGGTGGTTGAACTCAAGGGGAGATGGGATAAAATCTGGAAGTGAAGTGCGAAAAAGCCCAATAATTTGGAAAATTGGATTTATTTGGAGCCAGCAAAAGACTTAAAAGCTGACAGGAAAGGCAGTGCAGCTTGTCTCATAACAAATAACATATTTGGATTCCCTCCCTATCTCTACTCCTGGATTGTTATGGCGTAGAGCTCAGAACTCTCCCCCGCTCCCTCCTCCCCCGCTGACACCTGAGGATGCTTCTCTGAACTGTGAGCCGGCTGATAACATCAAGGACAATGGCCTCTGGAGAGTGTTCACGGAGATAAAACACTTTCACCCAAACACACACATAACTGATACTCATAAAACTGTTGAATTTACACGCGACAGGTCTATCTTCTGCATACATGTTGTGTTATTTGTGCTTTTCGTGCTATGAGGGTTTTTTGTGTTGGTTGTTTGTCTCTTTATTGGTGAGAGCATAAATAGGCAAACATCTGTCTCTTTTTTTCTTCCCCCCTCTTTCCCCCATGTTGTTGCTCTTCCTTCGACAGTTCAAGGGCAGCGCCTCGTGAACTCCATGTAGGCGGGGTTCTGAGGCCGTTTGGAGGAATGCGGCCTTGACGGCTGCGCTATTTAGCAGCAGCTGACTGGCTGCGTTCCTTGGCAACGCAAGGCCTCAGTCAATCGTTCCCCCCAAAATGTTTGCTTGTTTATGTGATGGACGGTTGTACTGGAACTGACTTTTTGATTGCAATGCAAATTGTAATTGACAATAAAATTTGATTGATTGATTGATTGATTGATTGATTGATTGAGGTACACTGTGTCACTACCTGAGGACCCCTGAGCTGTCTACCAGACTGCCTGACTGTAATGTCTAAACTAGAAGTGCATTCATGTAAGGCAGCCTGGAGAACGTGCTAGCAACAATAAACCTTTAAGTTAATTCATTATAAAGTTTATTTTGGCCTCATGTTAAAAACAAGGCAGTGTAGTCCAGCTACTCTGTCCTCCTGAGACGGACAGAGAGCTGTGGACATGAAGGAGTGATATTACACACCTGGAGGAATATTTACTGCTCCTTATAGTCTAAAAAAATACGGTAATGACCCAGACAATAATCAGCTCAGTGATTGGTCCAAAGTAATGACCCAGACAATAATCAGCTCAGTGATTGGTCCAAAGTAATGACCCCCTTATAGTCCAGGAAATCTGGTAACTAAACTTCCATCCATATTTGGTAATAGTGTCTCTGAAGGAGGTGGAGGAGAACCTCCATCACCCAGAACGGTTCCTGAGGAACTTTACAGAGAACCTCGTCGGTACATCTTGTGGACCCGCCTCTGATCTAAGCCGGTCCTCTGCTGCCTCCTGGTGTCAGAACCGGGTCGGTCTGATCCAACCACAAGAACCTCGTCCTGGGAGAACCCGGGACAGCGTACCGAGGAACATTGGTCCAGCAGGTTCTGACCCGGCGGCAGACTCAGGTTCCTAAACGTTAGGGTTTGGACCTTCAGCACCAGGCGGACATCCCTCAGAACCAAAGTTCTGGAGGTTTATTTGGACCTGGGCTCAGACTGCAGGATGTTCCTGGGTCTGGAGGTTCTGAGAACCTGCTGTCTGGACCCGGCAGAGGTTCCTCTGTACCGCTTCCAACCCTGTGGAGGCGGGGCGGGACCGCTGATGGGTCCAGCAGAACCTGAGGACGCCGACCCACCAGAGGAACCACCTGAGCTCAGGAGCTGAAGGTCTGAAGAACCTCAGCTGGACACGTGAGGTTCTCCTTCAGAACCTGGAGAACCCACTGGTGTTCTAGGACATGAGGGACCATCTTCCCCCTGATGCGACTCAGGGAACCGGTCCAGGCGGTGTCCTCGACACCAGAACCCCCCCCTCACCTGCGTGTGTCCAGCCCAGGTGCGTACCCAGGAGGTCCACCTGGACGCCGGCGTCTCGGGTCTCGGCGCCGCGGCTCTGGCAGCCCACCTCCCTGCGCTCCTGGGGACTCTCCCACTGGCAGCCCACCTCCCTGCAGCTCACCGGCGCCCCCCCGTCCCTCACCAGCAGGATGCAGAGCTCCTCTCCTCCTCCGGGGGGCTCCATCTCTGCCACACCTGCAGGCACACCTGTTCAGAAAGTAGAACCCGTCAGAACCACACCTGCGGTACCGTCACACGCGTCCGATCGGTCGGGTCAGAGCCTGGAGAGAACCGGACCCTCGGCGCTGACCCGACACCGAGCCGTTTACACAGAACGCGCGTCACATGACCATGTAGTCATGTGACATAGCAACACATGGCGCTAGCATCAACAAGATGGCGTCAGTCACAGAGGTAACCCGACTGGCCCGATGGATGCGGTTCTGCTGGGTTCCTCACATCTGGGCGGGATTCCAACGCCACATCAGACCAGCCAATCAGGATCGGGGGGCGGGATCTTCGTAGACGTGACGCATCAGAGAAGTTTCAGACAACAATGGCGGCCGCTGTAGGTACCAGATTGACTCGGGTCCTGCGCCTTCTGATGACATCACTATACATGGTTGGTTTAACGTTTGCTCAATTGCGCAAAATATTGTAATTGGTCTGGACAACTTCCTAAAGTAATTATAGCGGGGTGTAGGTTTTTATTCCAGAGCGGGATTGTGGTTTGTAAACGGACAATTTTATGAAGAAATTCTCCATGGTCCCTGCGCCTCCTGATGACATCACATTATGGCAACGCCACTCAAACAAACTACATAGAGCCCGCGGTCTGCATTTGTAACGAATCAATTTTATTAAGTTAATTTAGCGGTTTCTTTTTTCTCAAAAGCTTGAACAAATATTCAAGCCATTTTACAAAAAAAAAAAAAAAAAAAAAAAAAAAAAAAAAAAAAAAAAAAAAAAAAAAAAAAAAAAAAAAAAAAAAAAAAAAAATCAACAAATATTTGACAATTGGCTCAATGTTTGGAAGAATATTGCTAACCCTATCCAGCATATATCTTAAATGTACCAAATACCACAATAAAAAAATAATTAAATTCATCACAATTTCATCTTGAATAATAAAAAAAAAACATGTGATCAGAAAGAACATCAGTACAAAAAGGAGGAATGAATGTTATTGATTTTAAAGTGATGAATGCTGTGATAATATTAAATTAAAATGGCTGCTGACTTTTATTAAAAATGAAATGAGTTTATGGTTTAGTTGTCCTTCAAAACTTAAAAAAAAAAATTGGAGGAATTAAATTTCTGTAAGGTTGTAACTTTGATCCTGCAAAATTACAGATTAAATTGTCAGACTACCACACAAGTATTCCAAAATGATGTTAAAAGTTTTCATGCCTCGACTAATTTACAGGAAAATAACCGTAAATTAACTAAATAAAATTGATTTGTAACAAATGGAGACCGCGGACATAATCTAGTTTGTTTGAGTTGAGTTGCCATAAATAGACGTCATCGGGTAGCGCCCGAGACGATCTGGTACCTACAGCGGCTGCTAGGAAGCAACAAGGAAACGAGGAAGTAATGAGGAAACAACAAGGAAGCAACGAGGAAACGAGGAAGTAACGAGGAAAACACGTCTCAATGGAGCCGTCTCTAAGCCTCGCTGTGAGCTTTAAGCAGACCTCGCCTCTTCCTGCTGGCCACCCTGCTGGGGTCTGGCTGGCTACAACGCATCAACACGGCGGCGCTGAGGTCGTGGGCAGACTCCAGCGCCGCCGCCATCTTGCCATCGCTAAGTTCCAGAGGACGCCAGCTAACGACTGCTTGTTGTAAAAATGTGGGACTTTTATCAAAGCTCACAGAGACCCGTCTGTGTCCTACTTGTTATTTTATTATTTCTTTTCTGCTCGATAAACAACAACGTAGACGTAGGGCGCCGCCTAGTGGCCGAGGTCGAGGACGCTGGTCATACATTTGGTGTGAGGCAGTAAAATAGGTGCTGGCCCTTTAAGTTATTTTGTGTCAAATGATTTATTCGCTGGCTTTAAACCAGCTTCATGTTCTGGGGGTGTTAACATTTTTATACAGCCATTAGGGTTCATGACCATCTTTATACAAAAGTACAGCAGTCCAATCAGTGGGTTCTCCTCACAAAGCTGCCCTGACCGAGCCTCCAACGTCCTGAACACACTCTGGACCCCCGTCTGGTCTGCAGAGCCTACAACAGGTGAGACCACAGGTGATGTAAATGCACCAACGTGGCCACAGGATACCACTTCACAGGTCAGAGGTTCTCTGGTGGAGTATGTCGGCGTCTCTTATCTGAAACCAGTTCTCCACTTTCCTAAGACATCAGTCCTGGCTGAAGATGACCTCACACGGCCAAGAAGATCCTCAGGTAGCTCAGACACGATTCTAGTGACGTGACGACCCGGCATCATTACTGGACCCCAGGATAAAAACAAAGTACTGCAGACAATACCCCTGCCATACGGACCAGAACCAGAACCAGAACCAGCTCCAGATCCGGTTCTCATCCAAGCATCCCAGAATCTACTGAAACTCTGAGGTAATAACAACAATAACAATAATAATAATAATAATAATAATAATAATAATAATAAGAATAAGAATAATAATAAGAAGAAGAGCTGCTCTGTGATTTTAAACACTTTTTTCATCACTGGCAACAGAAATGGACTTCTAGGTACATTCCGTAAACGCTTTCGGTCCACTGGCGGTGATTTTAATCAGGCACGGCGCGGCCACCTGCGCTGCAGACCAGTGGGTCCATCACAGAGACAGGCAGCCTGGCAGCTCCGATGGTCCCGGTTCTGTTAAACACGGTCCTGAACGGAACCTTTGACGACTCAAGAGTTCTGACAGAGCCTTTCATTCAACCCGACCAGAACCGACCACCGTCCGGGATCAGAACCGGCTCCTACTGTCCGGGTTAGCTCCATGCTAACTACCGCTAGCGAGCCGGCTAAGCTCCTCTGAGACTCACCACAGTTTGCTGTGACGTCACACACAGGACATAAAGATTAAAACAAAAGATCTGCTCACCAAACACCAGAACCCAAAACCTCTACGCGAACGGAACCACAGCAGCCCGCTGCTGCTGCTCTTCTTCTGCGCTGAGAGCTCCGCGGAACGGAAGCTTCTTCTACTTCTTCTTCTTCTTCTACTTAGGTTTATTTTTCGGTGGGCATTACTGTCACCAACTGGTGAGGAGTGTGGGTCAGAATGGCAATATGTATTTTAAAATATCCTTTTTATATATATATATATATATATATATATATATATATATATATATATATATATATATATGTAAAAAAAATATTTATAAACACTAAATCCTCCCAATCAGTCCTGTTTTTTTTACTGCAATTTACAAGCTGTATGCAACACAATTTTGTTCTGTACGCACTCTGTGCATACAAAATGACAAATAAAGTTGTCTAAGTCTAAGTGCACAACATTGCATTTTATTATGTGAATGACAAATATTTTTACAAGAAAACACGTCAGGACCTCTTATGGGGTCACTAGAAGACATAATGTTATAGACCGCACCAAAACTTCTAGAATTAAAGAACACAGACTGCATCTGTGGAACGTCCACTTTGCAAGACTTTTCAGCCCTTGAAGCAGTTTATATTGGAAACTTGTTAAACATCAACAGATGACTATTTCAGTTAACAATAATTGCAAAAATGAAGCCGTTTATTTCTCTGGAGGACATCCATGCTTTGTTTGATCTCACCAGTACTACTTGGCAGTATTTTAGTTGGAGTTGGGGGGGTTGAATGCAGTTGACCCAGTATGGTGCGTCTCTTTGGGCATTTCTCCCAGATGGACTAAAAATGGTATTATTAGTTGTTAGTTGAAGGTGCGCCCCCTCCAGGTCTCTGCCATGTGTTTAATAGATACATTGTTGTTATTCCAGAGTCTAGTTTGAAACATAGAGGAGACCAGGCCTTTGTGGAAGCTACCTCCTTCCATTAGGACTTCTACAACCTCAAACATGTATATGGCTACATCCAAAATGTTCATATTATAGCTCCTAGCTCCTGTTCCCTGCCCTTTCATGGAGTCAACAGTCAGAACTCTATCATGGAAAGGAACAGAGCTTTGGACTGCTGTGCCGATGTCAGACAGACTTTAACTCTGACGTCATTATGTGGCGGAAGCATGGATGATGCAGTCAGATCTGGACCCACAGCCTTCTGAAAATGAACTACAAAGTATGTGCTCTCTTCTCTTCTGACATTTTTGTTGATTTCTGTGAGGTGGGCTGAGCTAATACATCATGTTATGCAAAGAATTGTGGGATTTCTTGTAGCTCCTTGGTGCCGATAAGGGAGATAGTGAGGTTCCTAGGCTAAAGGAGCTATGAGAGGAAGCATGTAGGATCCCTTTCCTACCTCCTTCTCCACTCCCTGCCCTAGTATAAAGCTTTTTTCTGCAGAAGGCCTATGAACCAGTTCATCTGAACCCAGTCCAGTAGATCTGGGGATGTGAGGGGGGGGGGGGGGTAACTTCAGGGACATCAGGTTCCAGTCTGTGCGTATAGAGTTTTATTTGTAGTACTTTTTGAATCATACAACTTAAATAAAAGCTTTCATTACAACAATGTTCTCCTCAGCACCAGAGCCGTACAGTAACAGGGTTCAGTCACAACCACAACAACAAAGTTATAGTCAAAGCAGCCCAGAACCATCAGACATGACAGCCAGGGTACACGGTTTCTGGTTTCAAGGTGGTTCTGATGGTGGAACAATAAAATCTGTCATGATTGTCTGCCTCTGTGTGCTTCACTAGAACGACGACAAGACTGAAACAACTGAAGGAATAAATATTCTTCCCGTCTCCTCCGGCTTTATGTACAGTATTAACACTTCCCTCCATCGCAGTCTGAACCCCCCAGCAAGTAAACACAAACACCAGAACCTGACCGAGGCCCAGGGGCCCCGATAGGTCCCGTCCAGTTAGTTTCAAACGAGCAGCAGTGAAGAAACACCAGAAGATGGATGTGAACATAGAGCCCCGGTGTTTCTCATTGAAGACAAAACTAAAACATGGTGTAAACGTGAACCCATTCTCCAGAGAGCCTTATGTGCCTCACGTTCCTCTTTAACAGGTGGGGCCTGTTGTCTGGACACCTGGAAGGTTAAATGGTGCATGAGCCCAAACTCCTCAACAGGCTCACCCACCTACATCACACTTTCCCAGTCTGTGTGATGCTGTGTAGGCTCTAAACCAGTGTCTAAACTGGTTTAACCCTGATGTGATCATATTTAAACTGCTTTAGAGGTTTATGTCACTAGATTCAAAACTAGATTAAAGCCTGATGTGATGCTGTGTAGGCTCTAAACCAGTGTGTAAACTGGTTTAGAGAATTATGTGATCAGGGTGTGACCAGGCTTAAACTGGTTTAAACCGTGATGTGATCAGGGTTAAACTGGTTTACAGGTGGACGTGACAAGGTTTAAACTGGATTAAACCCTGATGTGATCAAGGTTACACTGGTCTAGAGGCTGGTGTCACCAGGTTTAAACTTGTTTAGAGCCTGATGTGACCAGTGTTAAACTGGTTTAGAGAATGATGTTATCAGGATTAAACTGGTTTAAAGTCAGATGTGACCAGGTTCAAACTGGTTTAGAGGCTGATGTCACCAGGGTTAAACTGGTTTAGAGAATGATGTGATCAGGGTTAAACTGGATTAAAGCTTGATGTCACCAGGTTTAAACTGGTTTAGGAAATTATGTGATCAGGGTTAAACTGGTTTAGAGAATGATGTGACCAGGCTTAAACTGGTTTAAACCGTGATGTGATCAGTGTTAAACTGGTTTACAGGTGGACCTGACAAGGTTTAAACTGGATTAAACCCTGATGTGATCAAGGTTAAACTGTTCTAGAGGCTGGAGTCACCAGGTTTAAACTCTTTTAGAGCCTGATGTGACCAGTGTTAAACTGGTTTAGAGGCTGATGTCACCAGGGTTAAACTGGTTTAGAGAATGATGTTATCAGGTTTAAACTGGATTGAAGCCTAATGTGACCAGGGTTATACTGGTTTCGAGTTGGATGTGATTAGGGTTAAACTGGTTTAAACCCTGCTGTGATCAAGGTTCAACTGGTTTAAAGGCTGATGTCACCAGGTTTAAACTGGTTTATAGAATGATGTCACCAGGGTTAAACTGGTTTAAACCGTGATGTGATCAAGGTTAAACTGGTTTAGAGAATGATGTGACCAGGATTAAACTGGGTTAAAGCCAGATGTGACCAGGTTTAAACTGGTTTAGACCCTGATGTCACCAGGGTTAAACTGATTTATAGAATAATGTCACCAGGTTTAAACTGGTTTAGGAAATTATGTGATCAGGATTAAACTGGTTTATAGAATGATGTGATCAGGGTTAAACTGGTTTAGAGAATGATGTGATCAGGGTTAAACTGGTTTAGGAAATGATGTGAACAGGGTTAAACTGGTTTAGAGAATGATGTGATCAGGGTTAAACTGGTTTAGATAATGATGTGATCAGGGTTAAACTGGTTTAGGAAATGATGTGATCAGGGTTAAACTGGTTTATAGAATGATGTGATCAGGGTTAAACTGGTTTAGAGAATGATGTGATCAGGGTTAAACTGGTTTAGAGATTTATGTGATCAGGGTTAAACTGGTTTAGAGAATGATGTGATCAGGGTTAAACTGGTTTAGAGAATGATATGATCAGGGTTAAACTGGTTTAGGAAATGATGTGATCAGGGTTAAACTGGTTTATAGAATGATGTGATCAGGGTTAAACTGGTTTAGAGAATGATGTGATCAGGGTTAAACTGGTTTAGAGATTTATGTGATCAGGGTTAAACTGGTTTAGAGAATGATGTGATCAGGGTTAAACTGGTTTAGAGAATGATGTTATCAGGTTTAAACTGGATTGAAGCCTAATGTGACCAGGGTTATACTGGTTTGGAGTTGGATGTGATTAGGGTTAAACTGGTTTAAACCCTGATGTGATCAAGGTTCAACTGGTTTAAAGGCTGATGTCACCAGGTTTAAACTGGTTTATATAATGATGTCACCAGGGTTAAACTGGTTTAAACCGTGATGTGATCAAGATTAAACTGGTTTAGAGAATGATGTGACCAGGATTAAACTGGGTTAAAGCCAGATGTGACCAGGTTTAAACTGGTTTAGACCCTGATGTCACCAGGGTTAAACTGATTTATAGAATAATGTCACCAGGGTTAAACTGGTTTAGAGGCTGATGTCACCAGGTTTAAACTGGTTTAGGAAATTATGTGATCAGGGTTAAACTGGTTTATAGAATGATGTGATCAGGGTTAAACTGGTTTAGAGAATGATGTGATCAGGGTTAAACTGGTTTAGAGATTTATGTGATCAGGGTTAAACTGGTTTAGAGATTTATGTGATCAGGGTTAAACTGGTTTAGAGAATGATGTGATCAGGGTTAAACTGGTTTAGAGATTTATGTGATCAGGGTTAAACTGGTTTAGAGATTTATGTGATCAGGGTTAAACTGGTTTAGAGACTGAGCTGACTGGCACTTTACCAAATAAATCACTTCTAACCACGGTTAAACCAGAATCATATACGGTATAAACGAGGTTTGACCACAACACAGCAGAAGATGCTATGGTTTCCATGTTAACAGCGAGGTTTTGTACATCATTCTGAGCTCCAGAAACCATAAATATTGGCATCATAACTGGAAAGAAACAGAAGACTGAATTGATACGTAAAGTTGAGCTGGACACGTGACGTTTGGGTATCAACTTTTGAACTTCAGCCGCTGTAAATTCATCAGATTCATGACATCCAATGCATCATTTTCTTCATTCTTGTTTCTCTAGTTTTCCTGATTCTGTTTCTGAATCTGTGGCTTAATGGCAATGATATTTATTTGTTAACAAATGGTGTCCCACTTGGCTCATGGCTCGGCCCACAGCTGTTTCCAGCAGCGATCCAGCAGTAGAGTTCATCAGCTTGATCTGCTCTCAATGGAAACTTCTAATATGACAAACTGTGTATGGTCAGATAAATTTAATATAACACTGAACGTAAAACAGATCGTTGTCTCAAACAGCTGGGCTTCTGAAGGGAATCTGTCATCACAATAATTTACAACATGCATGTCTGTATTCTGAGAGACTGACATCTTTGGACTGTTTTGGATCTTCCATGTTCAAAAATAAAAATAAAAACATCAAAAAAACTGCTGGCAAATGATTTGAAACTCCTAATAAATTCATCATGTCTGCAGTAAATTAGTAATCCTAAAACCCGCATTAGGACAGAACTGATCAGACAGTAGATGAGGTTCAGTCTTTTGGTTCAGCTGCAGAATTTCTCAGTTCGCTTTGAGTCCAAACTTGACTGAAGAACCGGTTTTAAAGCGCAGGCATAGAATACATAGAATATACTGAGAGAGTGACTTCCAGTTCAACAGGGAATTAATATTGTTGACATTTATGACACCAAAACGTAGAAAAGATCTTTACAAATGACACAACAACCAGATTTTCCCAAAATGAATGACTTGGCTGAGAAATCTGCTGACTGATTTATCTGTGGAGCCTCAGAGTTCTCCGTGATGTTTGTGGGTTCATCCACAGAACCGCAGGCTTCCCCTCAGCCTGCTGCCGTTAACGAGACCCGTTAGCGCTAAGATCCGGTGGTGAGGCGGTGCCGGGGCCGGCGGCAGACCACCTTCTCCTCCAGCAGGATCTCCAGGGACTTTAGTGGCACACGGACCCAGATGAGACAATTCAGCCTGACGTCGTCTTCTTTGCTTCAACTCATCAAATTTACAACACGATAAAAACGACAACAAAGTGAGACAAGGTGAGGGACGCTGTGGGTGTGTCCACGTCAGACGGTCCAGTCAAACAAGGCAGTGCAAACGTCCTCCTGTCCACCTCCAGTCAGTAGTGCCCCCCCGCTGGAGCGCAGCAGCAGGTTCTGGTCCGAGCTAAGCCGAGCTCAGGTACTCCAGAGACACTTCATAGCAGAATTTATACTGTTCCTGTGGAGACACACGGGGATAGAAAACCTTATAAAACATTTATGAACAATAAACACTATTAGAACAAAGCAGGTGTCCACCTGACCAGGTGCTCAGAACACCTGCTGCACTGATCTCAGTCAGAACCATTCAGAACCCTTCCTGCTGGCTCTGGCCTTACATCCAGCTAGGCTCACAAGTATTCATACCCCTGGCAGGTTTAGAACCTGCAGAAGCAGCTACAGGCCAGGGTCCAGGTGAGGATCCCTCCATCCTCACCTGGTCACCAAAGATGACTCAGCAGAACAGCAGAGACAGGAAGTGCTGCATGTGGTTAGCTTTGAGACGGGTCCCTTTATGAGGTCTGAGGACGCCGTCTGTCCTGAGGTGGACTCAAAGTGTTCCTTAAGCTTTCTGAGCAGTGTGTGCAACGTTCTGCCTCAAAACCTCAAAAATGTAGTAATCTTATTAATTAAAACGTATTAAACTGATTTACTCAGATTAAATCTGAGAAGTCAGAGATGTATCTGTGCGTACTGTCACGTACTACTGAGTACGCGTGTGCAGCTGTGTCCCTGCAGACATGTTCAACAATAATTAACCCTCAGCTCCTGTCAGACACGTACACGTACAGGTCAGGTACTTCTACATAAAAGTACTTTAACACAACAGGTAGATACTTGAAGTCAGCTGAGCTGGGTTCTGGTTCTGTCCAAAGAGAAACAGGAGAAGCGTGTAGTTTTACCAGCAGGTCCACCATGTTGGGCTTGTTGTTTCTCAGCGTCTTGACGGCGTGGAAGACGTCAACGCAGCGCTGCTGTCGCAGCATCTCACACACGATGCTGACGCTGCAGAAGACGCCGCTGCGACCGCCGCCGTTCCTGAGACACGGTCCAGGAGGAGACAGGAGGACGAGGTGAGAGGAGCACAGCAAGGCGACCCACCCGCTACTCCCCGTCTGACCACCAGGGGGAGCCAAAGCACCATTCATTGGCTCCAGTCAAACGTGCCCTGTTGCTCAGAGGCGTCTGTAGGATTCTAACCGGCAACCCCCCCAGTATTACTACTGCAGTAATACTACAAGAAGATCATCATGCTGTATGCCCTGTACACATGGTAATGTGTAGCATGATGTAGTACATCATGTAGTACAGTGTGTATTTCTGTGTACTACTGCATACTGTATGGCACATTTCAGTACTTCACATGATTGAAAGAGGAAAATAAAAACTGGAGCGTGAAGTACTGTGTTGTAGAGTATGTAGTATGAGGTAGTGCAGTGCGTACCACTATCTAGTACAGTGTAAAGTATATAGTGTAGTACATTGTGTAGTACAGTATGCAGTACTGTGTTGTATGGTGTGAACTTTACATATAGTTATACACTGTGCTACACACTGTATGATCTGACACAGTGTGTAGTAAAACATGCAGTATAGTGTAGTATAATCTGAAGTACAATGAAGTATAGTTTGTGGTACGTACAATGTACTAGAGAGTACAGTTGGCATTACAGTCTGTAGGACTGTTGAACAAAGTACAGTCTAGCATCATGTAGTAGAGTGTGTACTGTGTGTAGTACAGTGTGTAGTACAGCGTTTAGCACTGTGTAGTAAAGTGTGTATCAGTGTGTAGTGATGCAGTATAGTGTATATTGTTGTGTAGTATAGCGTTTGGTACTGTGCGTATTGCTGTTTAGTAACATGGAACAAGCCTTGAGGTAGTACTGATGCTGTGTAGTACAGTGTGGGTTGGCGTGTAGTACTGTGTGTAGTGCTATGTAATTCAGTGTGTATTACAGTGTGTGGTACAGTGTAGTACTGTGTGAAGTACTGCATGTAGCACTGTGTGTAGTACAGTGTGTAGTATTGTGTAGTACTGTGTACAGTACTGCATGTAGTATTGTGTAGTACTGGATATAGTGCTCTGTGTAGTACTGCTGTGTAGTAGAGTGTGTACTCTTGTGTAGTACAGTGTGCAGTGCTGCATGTAGTAGTGTGTAGTACACTGTGTAGTAGCGTGTAGTATGGCATGCAGTAGTGTGAGTAGAACTGTGCAATACTGTGTGTAGTAAAGTGTGTAGTAGTGCGTGCAGTACTACACACTTTACTACACACAGTGGACCACAGTGCGTCCCTCGCTGCTGTCGTACTCCTCCTGCCAGTTGTGTTCTTGCGTGTAGTACTCTGTAGTACTGTGTGTAGTACTGTGTAGTAGTATGTAGTACTGTGTAATACTGCATGTTGTAGAGTGTAGTAGTGTGTAGGACTATGTAGTACTATGTAGTAATATGTAGTACTGCATGTAGTAGTGTGAAGTACTGCATGTAGTACGGTGTAGTAGTGTGTACTACTGCATGTAGACATGTGTAGTACTCTGTAGTAGTGCTGTTTACTAATATGTAGTACTATGTGTAGAAGTACTGTGTATAGTACTGTAGTAATATGTAGTACTGTATATAGTAGTGTGATGTACTGCATGTTGTACTGTGTAGTAGTGTGGAGTACTGTGTATAAAAGTGTGTAGTACTGTGTAGTAGTGTGTAGCACTATGGATTACTCTGAAGTACTGTGTAGTACTGCATGTAGTAATGTGTGGTAGTGGTAGTACTGTGTAGTACTACATGTAGTAGTTTGTAGTACTGTGTAGTACAGTAGAGTATTGTGTAGTACAGTGTGTAGTATTGTGTACTGCTGTGTAGTACAGTGTGTAGTAGTGTTTAGTATTGTGTAGTAGTATTTAGTAATAGTGTGTAGTACAGTGTGCAGTAGTGTGTAGTACTGCGTGTAGTAATGTGTAATAATGGTAGTACTTTGTAGCACTACATGTAGTAGTGTGTAGTACTATTTAGTACAGTGCATAGTATTGTGTAGTACTGTGTAGTACAGTGTGTAGAACTGTGTAATAGTGTGTAGTGGTGTTTAGTAGTCCTTACAGGCAAAGGACCACAGTGCATCCCTCGCTTCTGTCGTACTCCTCCTGCCATTTGCCTTCTGCTGTGTAGTACTGCCTGTAGTACTGTGTGGTAGTGTGTAGTACTGTGTAGTAGTGTATAGTACTACACAGTACTGTGTGTACTGCTGTACAGTGCTGAGTAATAGTGTGTAGTACAGTGTGTAATACGATATGTACTGTGTGTAGTACTTTGTAGTACTCCATGTAGTAGCGCATGTAATGCTGTGAGTAGTACTGTGTATTAGTGTATTGTACTGTGTAGTAAGTACATTGAGTAGTACATTGGAGTACATTGTAGTACAGTGTTTAGTCAAGTTAGGACTGCGTGTAGTAGTGTATAGTAACGTGTAGAAGTATGTAGTACTGCATGTAGCAGTGTGTAGTACTCTGTATTATTGTGTGTAGTACATTGTAGTAATATGTAGTACTAAGTGTAGTAGTGTGAAGTATTCTGTAGTAGTTTGTAGTACTCTGTAGTACTGTGTATATAACTGTGTAGTAATATGTAGTACTGCATGTAGTAGTATGAAATGATAAATGTAGTACTGTGTAGTACTATGTAGTAGTGTGTAATACTGTGTATTGAATGTGATAACCTTAGTGTAGCCTTTAAAACTATCCTAGATTCAATTGGTTTTGCTCAAAATGTGCATAAACCGACGCACTCTTGGCTTCATACTTTAGACCTTGTGCTGACATATGGCATTGATTGTAAAGAATTAACAGTATTTCCTCACAACCCTGTCCTATCTGATCATTTTATAATAACATTTGAGTTTAATCTAACTGAGTTCTCCACCCCCAAAAGAGGGTTCCATTATAGTAGATCTTTATCGGATAATGCTGCATCAAACTTTAAAGAGTCTGTCCCCCTTTTAATATTGTCAATAATGCAGAAATATCCTGCAGATAGCAGCAATGCTGTTTCTTCCCATTTACAAATAGATGTCTTTGTAAACGGTGTGACTTCCTCATTGCGTTCTGCATTAGACAATGTAGCTCCCTTGAAAAAGAAGGTGATTATTCACAGGAAGCTGGCTCCCTGGTTTAATTCAGAGCTGCGTTCCTTGAAGCACAATGTTAGGAAATTGGAGATAAAATGGCGCTCTACACACCAAGAGGAATCCTACCTAATCTGGAAGAACAGTCTATTGTTGTATAACAAGACCCTTCGCAGAGTTAGAGCAGCATATTTTTCATCATTAATTGCAGAGAATAAAATAATCCTAGATTTCTCTTCACTACAGTTGCCAAACTTACCCAGAGCTGCAGCTCCGTTGATCCATCCATTCCCTTAGCTCTTAGTAGTAATGACTTTATGGGATTCTTCATAAATAAAATTGATTCCATTAAAAATAAAATAATTGGCATCCTTCCAAACATGATTACCTCGTCCTCAGTAAGTGAGGCAGCATTGGAGGAATCCTTAGAACCTGCGCAGTGTCTGAACTGTTTAGAAGCAGTAGAGCTTTCTGAGCTATCTAAAATTTTAGCTTCATCTAAACCTTATTATGTGTAGTAGTACTATGTATTGTACTGTGATGTATTGCATGTTGTACTGTGTAGTAGTGTGGAGTACTGTGTATAGAAGTGTGTAGTACTGTGTAGTAGGGTGTAGCACTATGAATTACTCTAAAGTAGTGTGTAGTACTGCGTGTAGTAACGTGTGGTAGTGGTAGTACTGTGTAATACTACATGTAGTAGTGTGTAGTACTGTGTAGTACAGTAGAGAATATTGTTTTGTACAGTGTGTAGTATTGTGTAGTACTGTGTAGTACAGTGTGTAGTAGTGTTTAGTACTGTGTAGTAATGTGTAGTACAGTGTGTAGTAGTGTGTAGTACTGCATGTAGTAATGTGTAGTAGTGGTAGTACTGTGTATTACTACATGTAGTGTTATGTAGTACTGTCTAGTACAGTGTGTAGTAGTTTGTAGTACTGTGTAGTACTGTGTAGTAGTGTGTAGTAGTCCTTACAGGCAAAGGACCACAGTGCGTCCCTCGCCGTTGTCATACTCCTCCTGCCACTTGTGTTCTGCTGTGTATTACTGCCTGTAGTACTGTGTGGTAGTGTGTAGTACTGTGTAGTTGTGTGTAGTACTGTGTAGTAGTGTGTAGTAATGTGTAGTAGTCCTTACAGGCAGTGGACCACCGTGCGTCCCTCACCGACGTCGTACTCCTCCTGCCATTTGTGTTCTGCTGTGTATTACTGCCTGTAGTACTGCCTGTAGTACTGTGTAGTACTGTGTAGTAGTGTGTAGTAGTCGTAGTACTGTGTAGTAGTGTGTAGTAGTCCTTACAGGCAAAGGACCACAGTGCGTCCCTCGCCGCTGTCATACTCCTCCTGCCACTTGTGTTCTGCTGTGTATTACTGCCTGTAGTACTGTGTGGTAGTGTGTAGTACTGTGTAGTTGTGTGTAGTACTGTGTAGTAGTGTGTAGTAATGTGTAGTAGTGGTAGTACTGTGTAGTAGTGTGTAGTAGTCCTTACAGGCAGTGGACCACCGTGCGTCCCTCGCCGCCGTCGTACTCCTCCTGCCATTTGTCCACCTGGTGGACGAGCTTGAGGAAGGAGCGCTTGGAGACGGGCGTGTCGCGGTACATGGGCCAGCCCAGGAACTGGAACTGCTGCACCATGCGGTAGCCGTCCTGCGGCTGGAGAACACAGAGAGAACGGTGAGGCGGGGAACGTGGAACGTGGAGCAGGGAGCAGGCTAATGCTGAGCAGACATGGAGGAGAGAGGCGTTAAATCAAACGCACTCAGAGCTAAATCCAGCTGCTAGCGCCAGGCGGGCGGAGACGCGAGTCTGGATCAAACGCTGCACATATTTGATGAGACGCAGGGAGGAAATGAAGAACAAGTCAGACGCTGTGAAACGTAAACTCAGCCCGACGGGGAGGTGAGCGGGTGCAAATCAAACACGTTCTGATCTAAATTCGGTGAAACAGGAAAGAAAGAGGAAGTTTGGATCAAACAGCTGAAGTTTATCACACAGGAGCCAAAGAGGCTCTGCGTACCTGAGGGCATAAAGATCTACAGAGGTGGATTAACTCTGCTGATACCATCAGTAAATAACCGCACACATGCTGGAACAAGATAACAAGCTTCCTCCTGATCAGCTGCAGCCCGCCGCTGATCTACCTTTAAAGACCTGACTCCTCCCCCCGCCCCACATATGGTCGCCGTAGCTCTACAGCACCTGCAGCACAGGAACCACTGTAGATCTGCTGATGCTGCTAACGTGTAGGCGTGTGCAGAGACGTTCAAGGCAGGTGGGATTTCTGACACTTTAAACACAGTTTATAGTATTATTAAAGTATGTCTGATTCTGATTACAGATGGAACAGGTCCTGAAGACCCAAACCCGTCCCCTGCCGCTGGATCCCTGCCTCAGTGGAGGGAGGTGAAGGTGTGAAGCAGAAACGCACCCTGGCTGTGTTGTAGATCCTGAAGATGCGGCTGATGATGTCCTCCTCCAGATCTGCAGAAACAAACTCCACCTGCAGGGAGCCGAGGCGGTGGAGACCGTTCTCCGGCCAGTACTGAGGACACAGCTGAAACACAGAGACGTCCACAGATCACCTGAAGGTCCCACAGAGAACGTTCTCATGGATCCTCTGACTGGAACCCACACAGAAACAACAGGGTGTTCTTCATCTGACTGCATGTTCTGACAGAACAGAACTTTATCTGCCTCTCTACAAAGGCCTTTAAGTGTTCCACTCCTGTAAAACAGAACTTTGACGTTAAAGTTCTACAAACTGGTGTTCCTCAAGGCTCAAACCTTGGTCCATATGGGGTTCTCTGAGCTACTGGCTCTCCTGATACGTGCTCCAGCTATTCTAGGTCCAAAGCCATGGATGGAGGAGAACGTTCTTCTGCTCTTTCATGAGCAAACGGAGGATTTAGTTATCAAACAGATACTGGAGAAACCCTCAGACCAGGGAGAACCTTGGTCTGATATTTGATCTCACAGGGTACCTGTGGCTTTGAGCTGGTTCTAATGGTCCACCTGACCTGGGTTTACCGTCTGGGCCCAGCAGAACCCCCACCAGTTCTGAGACAGTTCTCTCTTGGTAGCTATAGATAAAAGAGGATCTCTGGCGTTCCTGAACAGCCGCATCTACCTGGGTTCTGAGAGTGGGTAGTAAATAAAAAATGATTTTTAGTTTTCTTATCTGACTTTTTTGGTTCTGTTGTGGTTTAAAGAACTTATTTATTATTTATTAGCAGGATGCAATTTTATTGTTTCTGGTTCCCCTGATTCTGGTTCACAGAGTTTCTTCGGTTCTATCTGTTTTTGGGTCTTGCTTTATTTCATTTGGTTCTGGTTCTTTGTTGTCTACTTTGATATTCTCAGGAATATCTCAGGAGTATCTTTTCTGTGAATGAATCCGTAAAATCACTGCTAAAAAACGACCTCCTTCCTCATGTCTTTATGCTCTAATGTGAACAGCCTGTAAATACGAAGTCTGCTGAACAATAATTAGCCAGGACTAAGTATTGTTCTTGGTTCTGTAGGCTCCGAGGCCGTGCAGAACGTACAGGCGACCATCAAGGATCGCTTTGGGTCCGTCTGCCTCCACAAAGAGTCCAGATCTGATTGGTAGATGTGTTCAGGTGAGTCCAGGTGAGCTTACCTGCGCAGGGTCCACGTCGTTCAGCATGACGATGGACGTGCAGTGGTAGTCCAGAACCAGACGCCAGAAGTCCTTCACCGTGTTGGGCAAAGGATGCTGGGTAACGATGAAGGCCGACGGCTGCTTGTAGCTCTGCAACACACAATATGGCGGTATGAGGACACTTGGGGACATTGTCCTCCTTGTGGGACAGAACTCTGTCTGGGTCCACAGCTGGTTCTGGAATCAGCGTCAGGCCTCTGCATCTCTTCCTGCCCGTCTAGAACCTTCCACTGGTACCGGTACCAGAACCGCTAGTATAAAAGCCAGCAGACATCTCTGACTGTAAACCAATAAGAATCTTCTGTTGACCCAGAGTGCATGATGGGAGCTGTAGTCTTGCCTTAGCACTATTCTGTTGGGCGTCTGACATTGAACAGCTGAGGTCAGGTGACCTGTTCGCCGTCATGTGACCTGTGTGCGTGCGTTACGTACGTCCATGAGCGCAGCGTTGATATAGTTGGAGCTTTCTCCGTCTATGGTGATGAGGAACGGCAGGCAGCGGTCCGGGGGCAGCACGTCCATGCAGCGGTTCTTCTCGTGGTTCCTGGGCAGCAGGGCGATGCTGCAGTCCTCCACGCGCAGAGTGGGCGTCACCATGTTGAGGGTCTGCAGAACAGAACCGAGAGCAGATGAGCTGAACGTCAGCAGAGCAACCAGTACAGGGAACAGGTGGTTCTACTGTGTGACCAGATGTTCTTCTCATACCTCTATCTAAAAATATGAAAAGCAAATTATTGTATTTTTAACTTTTAAAATAACTTTAAACTTGTTAGATTTTTTACAAAACATTAAAATAAGCTTCCACTCTGCAAATAACCTTGTAATCTTAATTATCAGAATTGCCTTTTAAATTTCCTTTAATGTTAATTTTTACCATTTAGACAATTCTACTCAGACGGACTTTTAAAATGTTTAGTAAAATATCAATCTAATCAACGTATTTAAATCGAATTTAAGTGAATTTCTCCATTGTGAGATCAATAAAGACTATCTTATCTTAAATTAAATATCTGTTGACCATGTTGGTCGTAATGTAATTGTTATTTAAATGAATAATAATAATAATAATTATTGTTATTATTATGTGAACAGACAGAACTCTTGTTGTTTAATAATGAATAAAGCATTAAATTAACGAGTGTAACGGAGGATGTTTCCTGTTGCTGCTCTGATGATCCAGTTTGATGATCATTCTGGTCCTGCAGCTCCTGAAACATCTCATGAAGGTTCTGGAGATACGTTACCCTGAACTCCTCCTTGATCTGACAGGAGTTGGTCTGGGGATCCAATCGGTTCATGTCGTAGTAGACTGAGCGCAGCTGATTGGCTGGGATGGCGGTGTTGCCGCAGAGACACGCCTCCAAGATGGCGTCGTGTATGAAGACGTACTGCTCCTGTGGACACAGAGGGACGGCGTCATGGAGGAGCTGGTGCTCCTGCAGAGTGACTGGCAGCAGGGCGGCTGCTGAAATGTCACGTCATGAATGATTTATGTCGACACCCGGCAGCAGGAGGGACAGGGAGGAATGGGGGAGGAATGGGGGAGGAATGGGGGAGGAGGGTGACATTAAAAGTTAGAGGAAGGCCTGACTTTGTCCTTCTGTCACATCCTGTCAGTTGGACGACATCAGGACCTTTAAACAACAGAGGCAGACTGCAGGTCTCACAGCTTCCCAAAGTCGGGCTTCAAATACGTTATATTTCTTTATTATAACTTTATATTTTAAAAACAATAAAAGACAATTCTCCAGAACTCACGGAACATAGCATCAGGTGTTCAAGGCCTTCTCAACAATTTACTCATTTTGGCCATTTTCTCTACAATTCAGTTCTGGTTCAAATACATTCGTAATTCCCTTCTCTTCTGGTCGGTTCTGGTCGGTTCTGAACGGTTCTGAACGGTTCTGAACGGTTCTGGTCTCCAGCATTTCTGGTCTCCAGCCAGAAATGCTTTGTGTCAGAATAAAATATTGTAAAGTTTCAGTCTAACAGACCTGAGTCCCAGACTGGACCTGCAGTCAAACCAGGCAGGGAAACAAGGATGTGTGTGTGTGTGTGTGTGTGTGTGTGCGTGTGCGTGCGTTCTTGTACTTACAGCTCAGTGAGACCTTTTAGTATTTTACCACCAAACTGAGGACTAGTGTAAAGTGAGGACCTTTTCCTGGTCCTCACCTTTCTGGGCTGGGGGTTGTGTTTAGGACTAACTGAGAATTTGCTCAGGTATGTTGCGTTACAGTTTGTCATTCTGGACAAAGATTCCTGGATACGCGTCGTAACGTTTTCAGAAAGAAGCCCAGTGCCTCCGATTTAAACCTGTCGGCCTTTGTGGTGACCCGAATCACTGAGAATTTGTTCAGGCATTTAGCACTAAGGTGCCCTGTGATACACTGGTTACCTGTCCAGGTGAACCCCGCCTCTCGCTCATTGACAGCTGGAGATAGACACCAGCGCCCCTCACCACCCCATGAGGGATAGACGTGTTAGACGGTCCTCAGGAAGTACCTAAAACACGGATGTGTGTGTGTGTACCTCGGTTTGGACCATGTTGACCCGTCTTGCTCTCAGCTCTCTGACACAGTTGTAGATGTCGACGACGCCCTCTCTCTCAGCCATGTCCAGCATGATGTCGATGACGATGAAACAACCTGTTCGTCCCGCCCCAGCACTGTCTCACACACACACACACCTGGTTTCAGCACACAGGTAAAGCTGCAGCACAGGAACCTGCCAGCACAACCGCACTAAGGTCAGGAAGAGGTCAGACCTGCAGTGGACCACCGTGGGGCCGGCGGTGGGCGGAGTCTTGGCCTTGACGCAGCGGATGAAGCCCAGAAGTCCGGTGGCGTGCAGGGGGACGCCGTGATCGGGCCAGCCGGTGAAATGAAACTGACGGATCTCCCTAATCTCGGCCACGCCCCTCTGAAGGAGAACGCCACAGATCAGGGACCAACCTCACATGTGCTCATCATCATGACGCTCCTCTTCCTCCTGATGTAGCTCACCTTCTCCACGGCGAAGGTCCGGATCACGTACTCAGACAGCAGCTGCGTCTCGATCAGCGTCACTTTCATGTCCCCGTAGATCTCCGTGTCATCAGGCCAGTACTTACAGCACTTCACCTGCACACACACACACACACACACACACACACACACACACACACACACACACACACACACACACACACACACACACACAGGGTGTCATTATTTAATCCTCATTACAAACAGCTGATTGAGGCTCCGCCCCCTCATCATTAACACCCACTCTGTGTCACCACGACAACCAGCCAGGTGAACAGAGACAGAACCGCTCAGCTCTACATCAGGTGTGTGTGTGTGTGTGTGTCTGTGTGTGTGTGTGTGTCTGTGTGTGCGTGCCAGGGAAAGACAGAGGCAGATAATCAGCCTGATATCTCCCAGAATCCCCCTGCGCGGCGCCGCCAGCGAGGCCCGGCAGATCCCTGGTGCCTTGTGGGTAATGAGAGCTGGGAGGCTCTGATCTCAGGTTAAATCCTCCAATTTCAGGAGGAAACGAGTCGGGTTTTATCCTCGCCTGTGCAGCTTGAAGCCGAGCGGCGCCGTGGCTTCAGAACCTCCCATCACGTCTGAGGCGGATCACATGACTGAGGCACTGCGGTGATTACTGAACACCGACCCAAACATATCCAGCTGTTCTCTGCACACAGCCCACAGCAAGAAAGTTCTGACTGGCTCGGTATGATAACCGGGTCAGTACCTGTGAGGTTCTGACTGGTTCGGTATGATAACCGGGTCAGTACCTGTGAGGTTCTGACTGGTTCGGTATGATAACCGGGTCAGTACCTGTGAGGTTCTGACTGGTTCGGTTAGATAAGAGAGGCAGAAGCTGTGAAGCGGTTTGTTAATCAGGACAACTGCCGGTTCTGTCCTGCAGCCCCGGGTGGTGTCAGCTGAACAGAACCTGGTTGGACCTGGCTGGGAAAGCTTCTCCGTCCTGTTTTGCAAAGTTGTTTCAGACATCTTCACCTTGTTTGTAGATTATCCAGAACAGGGAACAACCACTGGTTCTGTTCCTTCTGTCCAATGTTCCCCGCGTTGGACAGTGGAACCGGTCCATGTCCCAGAACCATGCAGGTCAAACATCAGTCAGATTAAAGCAACATGTGAGGCTCCCCAGGGCTCCATCCTCGGTCCTCTGCTTCGCATCACCATCCCACCTGTGCCTGTTTCCAGGTGACCCGTTACCACAGCATCAGAAGATCAAGCGGGTCCAACATGGGCTCAGTCTGCTGAGAGGCTGTCTCACACGCAGGCTGTCAGTGTGTGTTCGCTCCAGACTGCTGCAGCAACCGCAGTGAGTGGAGACGTGACAGAGGCACTCTGGGAAATGAAGTCCCAGACTTCATCAGGCAGAAAAACACGAGCAGATGGTCTGAACAATGAGCAGACTCACCCGGCCCACCTCCACCAGGTTGGTTACCATCACAATGGCTGCCGTGTTCTCCTGCCACACCATCCTCCAGAAGTCATAGACCGTCTCCTGCATGGGCCCTGTCAGACACACGCCAGGTAAACACGCCAGGTAAACACAGATCACATCAACAGCAATTATAGGGACGCCTTTAATTAATTCAAAAGAGAGAATATTTTTAATCACTGCCGACGGGCTGCCTTTCCACAAATTAATTAGTTCTTGTTAATTTATTCCTGTTGTGTACGCACGCACACGCTCAGACTGATTGGTGAGACGCTGTTTATTTGGGGGGATGAGTTCCTCCCTGCAGAGCTGAGTCTGTGTGTGCATGCCTAAGCTCTGCTAATATGGCGCCCCCTGTGGTCACACCAGGTAACTACGTCTGCTTTAATCTAACTGGGAGTGTTTGAAGGGTAACTCACCCCAAATCAACATTTTTGCTAACAAACTGCTAACATGGTTGTCTTATAGAGCTATTTACATATCCTGGTGATTTACTGCATATTTGCTGAACTCCTGCTTTTGTGTCTAAAACCGTCAGTGTGGCGCCCTCCTTGGGTTAAATGGTGGTGTGGCATTGAATTTTGAATCAACATTGCTATTGGTTGAAAGGTTTTCATGATGTCATTTGGAGAAACTGACGTCAGCAGCTCTGCGACTGTGGAGTATAAAAGCAGCGTGTGCCTCCATAGCGACTTGGAGGCTGAATGCTGATTTCTGAGGTCCTTGTATCGGATTTCAGGTAAGCGACTTATTAGCTTAGCATTCAGTTAGTGTATTTAGCATTTAAATAACTTTTATCAGTGGTCCAGACCATGACCAGAGTAAGACTCTTTAAGCGTTACACTTTAAGCGTTAACTGAGTGTTTTCATGTGTTTTGCAGCTGTAAAACAGACAGAAAATCCTCACCTTGTGTAGCGATGTAGTGATTGGGTCTGTGGTACCCCTGAGAGGGAACAGATAGAAAGCTGATTTAAATAAAACACCTTAGAGACCACAGCATCAGAGCAAAAGCTGGAGCATTACAAAATATCACAGGAAGGTTTTATTATATTTATTGTTTTAAAGACCAGAAGAATCATCTGTGATTACTACTGACGCAACATCAGCAGAATGAGAAGAAAGTAAAGTTTATGCCTCCTTTTTGTTTTTCAGCACATATTAACAGATTTCATGAGATTAAGAGTTTAACTGTATTAATTAATAAAGTGAGAAACAAGGAAACAGTAGCAAACATGCTGATAGTTACTCACATCCACGTAGTTTGCATTAATGTAGTCTGAGCCGCCGTCTCCATCCTGAGGCTGCAGACGCACACGAGAGTGATCGTCTACCACACAAACACACACACACACACACACACACACACACACACACACACACACACACACACACACACACACACACACACACACACACACACACACACACACACACACACACCAGGGAGCATTAGTTGTTGTGCTCATTGTCACTGTGAAGCTCAACACAATCAGAGCTAATTACCTTCCACTGAATTAAGGATCTATTAACAAATTAATAACCTCTAATTGGATTCCGTTGAATGATGGAAACACTCAGTCTGAGTGAGAGACGCCCAAACACGCTCTGAGTATTTAAATTCATCTAATTAAACTAATTCAACACCAAAATAACAACAAGAAGCAGCTTGGTCAAAGTTGGCCCTGACTCATTGGACCCCAGACAGAGGATTGGACTCCTGACAGTTTGGGGCCAAATACAGAAGTGCATTAGAAACTGGTTTGAGGACAGTTTAATCTAACCAGCCCTGGTCTGCTTGGCTCCCTCCTACAAATGACCAGGATAAAAACGTCTCTTTTCCTTCAGAAATCAAGGAGCGCTGGTTGACCTTCAGGTGACTTCTGCTAGACCTTCTCCTTATTAGCGTCTCTCGTTAAGGGCCTTTGGGTCTGTCAGCACTGAACAGGGACATGGAGACAATACTTGTTGTGAAATGGCCCTTCAAAAAAAAACAAAAAAACTGAATGAACCTTTTTCCAGCTTTAGGATAGAACTTCCTAAAAGCAATCAAATGCTGTATTCATATTTCTCCCCAATGGGGCCCATTTCTCCAGCCTGTCTCCTGACATCTGGACCATTTGGTACCAATCAAGGCCCAAGCATGAACTCCTCTTAGACATAAAGGTGCTGTTGACTATTGCATTATTTTGGTTCCAGATGAGGCCCATATGTAGAGAATCCTTCACGAACATCCGGGCCCCATCTGGGACCCATCTGGACCATTTGGTACCAATCAAGGCCCAAGCATGAACTCCTCTTAGACATTAAGGTGCTGTTGACTATTGCATTACATTGGTTCCAGATGAGGCCCATATGTAGAGAATCCTTACTAAACATTTGGGTCCCATCTGGGCCCCATCTGGACCATTTGGTACAATTCAAGGCCCAAGCATGAACTTCTCTTAGACATAAAGGTGCTGTTGACTATTGCATTACATTTGTTCCAGATGAGGCCCATATGTAGAGAATCCTTACTAAACATCTGGGCCCCATCTGGGCCCCATCTGGACCATTTGGTACCAATCAAGGCCCAAGCATGAACTCCTCTTAGACTTAAAGGTGCTGTTGACTATTGCATTACATTTGTTCCAGATGAGGCCCATATGTAGAGAATCCTTACTAAACATTTGGGCCCCATCTGGGCCCCATCTGGACCATTTGGTACCAATCAAGGCCCAAGCATGAACTCCTCTTAGACATAAAGGTGCTGTTGACTATTGCATTACATTGGTTCCAGATGAGGCCCATATGTAGAGAATCCTTACTAAACATCTGGGCCCCACCTGGGCCCCATCTGGACCATTTGGTACCAATCAAGGCCCAAGCATGACATAAAGGTGCTGTTGACTATTGCATTAAATTTGTTCCAGATGAGGCCCATATGTAGAGCATCCTTACTAAACATCTGGGCCCCATCTGGGCCAGTTAACGGGGCCCATGGTCCTCAATTCACACACTTCCTCAAACCCAGAATCAGAATAAGAACTCATCTGCACTTACAGGCGATGATGTTGCCGTAGCGGTTCTTCATGCGGTTCTCGTCCTTCTTGGCTGAGTCCCATGGAGCGGACTGTCCCTCAAAGAAGCTCTGTTGGAAGACAGAGACAGTTTGTTAGAGATAACTGCAGCTATGAGGGCCATGAATAATGCAAAGGGTGCGTTTGATTTGCTGTTTGGCGCCTGCCTTCATGGACAAAACACACGGTTAAGTCCAATTAGGAGACGAGGCTGTGAGGGGAGCTGCAAACGAACAAACACAGAGATTCAAACCAATCCAGGTTCTGTAAGAGGAAACAAACATTTCAAATCTTCCAACACACACACACACACACACACACACACACACACACACACACACACACACACACACACACACACACACACACACACACACACACGTCTGTAGCGTCACTCTCTGTGTGTGAACGTCTCCCACTTTGATCCAAGGCAGGTTCCTGAGTCGCTCATTAAAACGCCGGCAGACAAATGAATGTGTGTCTGACAGCCGTCTAACAGCTTCAGACATCCATCAAACTGTGAGGTGAGCAACAACACACACACACAGACACACACAAAAAGACACACACACACAGACACACACAGACATGGGTGACAGCGAGGAACAAAGACGAAACACGAAAACAGAGCAAAGAATGGAACTAATGAGTGCTGGCAGAACCTCCCCTCCGTCTGTTTGTGGCTCAGTGTGTGTGTGTTTAGTGTGTGTGTTGTTTAGTGTGTGTGTGTTTAGTGTGTGTGTGTTTAGTGTGAGTGTTGTTTAGTGTGTGTGTTTAGTGTGTGTGTTGTTTAGTGTGTGTTGTTCAGTGTGTGTTGTTTAGTGTGTGTTGTTTAGTGTGTGTTGTTCAGTGTGTGTTGTTTAGTGTGTGTGTGTTTAGTGTGTGTGTTGTTTAGTGTGTGTTGTTCAGTGTGTGTTGTTTAGTGTGTGTGTGTTTAGTGTGAGTGTTGTTTAGTGTGTGTGTTTAGTGTGTGTGTTGTTTAGTGTGTGTTGTTCAGTGTGTGTTGTTTAGTGTGTGTTGTTTAGTGTGTGTGTTGTTTAGTGTGTGTTGTTCAGTGTGTGTTGTTTAGTGTGTGTGTGTTTAGTGTGAGTGTTGTTTAGTGTGTGTTGTTCAGTGTGTGTTGTTTAGTGTGTGTTGTTCAGTGTGTGTTGTTTAGTGTGTGTTGTTTAGTGTGTGTGTTGTTTAGTGTGTGTTGGGGGGGGGGGTGAGCTTGCCTTCTCTTCTGATGGGTCAAAATGCTGCATGCTACCTGAGGGATCTGACC
Organism: Fundulus heteroclitus; assembly: GCF_011125445.2. Lineage (NCBI taxonomy): Eukaryota > Metazoa > Chordata > Actinopteri > Cyprinodontiformes > Fundulidae > Fundulus > Fundulus heteroclitus. The sequence continues at coordinate 37,475,734 of NC_046381.1, forward strand.
TCCACTTCCTGTCTGTTGACATTTGTATATAAGAAAGTCCATAGTGGTTTTAAGACCATGAGTTTTTCATACCAACACCATGAAACTAATGTCTGGCCCATGCCTCGCCTCAAGGTATCTTTTCTATAGTTCCCATAGCTAAAGTAAACGTCCCTCCTCCTTTTGGACTCCAGGAACTGCAGCTGGTTCTGCCAACCACAGCAGGATAAGTTCAGGAGATGCTGTGTTTCTGCTGTACACAGGCTGGTACAGACTAACCTGACTCTAGCCAGATGGATCTCGCTCCGCCTAGCTCCACTCACATCCATCTGGGACCTCTCCCATAGAGAGTGATTTCTCCAACCCATTTTATTGTCCAGCCAATCAGGACGCAGAGCTGGAGTTTCATAGATGTGACGTAGTGGAGAAGCGACCGTGAGACTGTTTTGATTCAGACAACAATGGCGGCTCGCATGGAGGAAGCAGCGTTAACATTGATGCTGCTATTTCTTCCGTGTTGTCCAATCTACCTAATATTGTTTCATTAAAAGAACATCAGAGAACACCTCTGAAGGCTTTTGTTGGCTGTTCTGTTTTTTTTTTTTCTGCGTCGCTCTCATCAGCGTCACGGGTTAGCTTCGGTGTGAGTGATTGAAATAGCACGTCGATAAAGATGACAGACAAGTGGCTTTTCCAATCACATGCAGGGATTTTTGATAAGGCCCAGCCTTCTGAAACACCATTCCTATGGATCAGTCCCAGATGGATGAGTGGAGCTAGGCGGAGCGAAATTCATTTGGCCAGGGTCAGGTTAGGTACAGACATGTCACTGCATGAAGATCATGTCAACAAAGAACGGTCCAACCTTGGTGCCTCCTACACTGCTCAGAGAAGAAGACCAGAGAAAGACCAACAAATCCCCAATAAGTTTATTCAGACTGCCTCAGAGATTCCTATGGTCTACAGGACCTGTGGAGGTCCCAGTGGAACAGAGATTTACAGACTTTAGTAGGGAACCTGGGTGGACCGGTTCCTCCAGTCTTCAGAACACTGTGATTAGAGGCAGAACTTCTGTACACCTGACTCTTTACCAATGGTGTAACAACAGGTTCTGGAGAGTTGCTCAGTCGTCCATGTTGGAACTGCAGCCTGTAGGTTCGCTGATGTTAGTTCTATTAAGATGGTTCCTGTGACAGGAGGGGACTTTACACTAGAAAAGAGTGCACTTCTGCTGGATTTACAGGAAGAACACGGAGAACTACCTAGTCAAGCCATGAAAAGGTTCCTGTTACTGGACACTCTGAAGTTTAGATCTTTGAGGAAGTATAAACTGCTCCTAGAGTTTAAACGGGAGCTCATAGAGTTTGTTTGGATTGGTCTCCCATCAAAAGTACCTGGTGGAAAAGGTACCTGGACCTGCCCTAGAACCGGGGTCGATCTTTTCAATGAGCTTCCATTAAGCTGTCTTTGTCTGGTTCTGGTGTCCTGCACTGGGTCAGTACTGAAGGTGTTGTTCAGGCTCTGGAAACAGTTATCAGTGGAAGCGTTGGTATCAGTAGATCAGATGGTTTGTATGAAATGATCCCGTTCATTTTGGTTTGATGCGCTGAAGCTTTGAGCTTAACTGAACTGGTAACCAGTGATCAGACAGCAGAACACAGTGATGGGAGCTCTGTTGTTTGGTCAACAGTCTGGCTGCTCAGACCAACCGAAGGTGGTCAAGAACGTTTTGCTGATACATCAATAACCAAGTTCTGTTTTCAAATGAACTTCTTAGTTTGGAAGATTTAGACATTTTAAACACTGATTGGTTGAAAACACCTAAACAACTCAACTCTGGTTTGAAGGGAGAGTGTTAAAGTCCAATCTGCCCAATTGGAGGAACCGTGTTATCCGGGGATATGGTCGAACACTGTGTCCTCTCAGAGTTTATAGGGAATTGTTTTCTGTTTGTCATTTCTTTTAACAACTTAACTAGCACAGTCTAGAGAACCCTTTTAAAGGAGTTGCACAGCCGCATGTCATCTGCAAATAGGAGACATTATGAAATTTATGAATGATCTGCCCAAGTGGATGAATATATAGTGAAAAACATGTGGGCCAAAAACAGTTTTCAGGTACTCCACATGTTAGATTGGTAAAGTCAGACATGATGTGGTTTCTAGACCACTGACAGGAGCCAGCTTCACCCTTTGGTCTCACTGAGATCACCTAATGGAGCCGTACTGTTAGTACTAAGCCTATTAAATACTACAATCACAAACAGTGCCCACCGGTCATGCTGAAAGGTACCCAACGAGCGTAACCACGGTAACACGTGCAGTAATACCAGAGACACAGGTATCAAAAACACAATTAGAAATATATTAGGTGGACTAGAACCGGGCCAGACACCAGAGATGGTATCTAATGTAGTCAGAATACTGGGCATGCAGGCTGCTGAATATTTCATTTATGGAGAACTATATGTTGCTGATATGGGGTCAGAGGTCCATACAGTTGGTTCTGGGTGGATTATAAACATATTTGAGGTTCTGTGTCTCTTGTGCTGCAGAAGGCCATCATAACTCATTAAAGGTCCCATCAAACCAAAGTCCGTAAGGAAAAAAGGATGAATGAGAGGACCAGACATGCCAGTTCAGCTGTCATGGGGGACTTTTGAACTTTAATTGTTCCTGACAGAACCAAGCAAGAAACTTCGGTCCATCTAACATCAATATTTATCCATGACAGGGAGGTGCTTCAAATGGACCCGTTCATCAGACACCTTCAGAGACCCTTATGAAGACTACCAGATGATGACAGACTCCCTGAACCGAAGCACAGAGTCCAGTTTAACGAGTCCTCTGAACCACGGGGTAAATGTTCCTCAGGAAGAAAATGTTGAGCTTCAGGTGACACATGGTTCCAGAGGGCATCATTAGGCATTCCCCAGGTAGTAACTCTGAGTAAATCAGGGTCATTTAGATTTAAACCAGAGGAAACGATGAAAAAGTTTAAAATGAAACATCTGAAGATTTCTAGTCCAGCTGATTCCTGCTAGCAGGCTGCTGTCAGTGCTGACCCATGCTGTTTAACAGATTACACGTCCGTTTATGACATCATCACTGCGTTAAAGAATTGACCTGCTGCGGTCACCCCGGGTTCTTTCGCTGAATAATGAGTGTTTCTACTGTAGACTTCTCTAGTGATAAAAAGACTCTTGAAACAGGAACTATATTTGACCATATTTAATCTAAAAGGCAGAGGGATGTTTACAGCTTCAGTACTGGACTCTCATACACAACAACGGGCAGATTTCTGGACGCCAGAGAGAGCCCTGTTCATTCCTCACACAGACATTAAGTAGGACCCATTGTGTACACTCATTCAGGGGAGTGTCTTTTTATTACTACAGAAGTCTACAATACAAACATCACATTATTCAGCTAAAGAACCTGGGGTGACCGCAGCAGGTCGATTCTTTAACAACTGCTACCAGGTTAGATTGCACCAGTAAAACCACTCAGTTGGTTCCTGCATCGTTACCACAGGATACTGACAGAAGTCTACAATGTAATTGCAGACTTCATATACTATAAGTACAATTAGATGTAATTTGGTCTTCATGGAAATGATCAGATTTACTGAATGGCCACCAGAGGGCGTCAATGGCGCCATCAGGACTGGAGCAGTAGTCTTACCAGGTAGTTTTTGGAGCGACTGACAGTCAGCGTGAAGGTGAACATGCACAGAGGATGAGCATTAGCAGCGCTGACAGAGGTTCATGGAGCTTACAGGGTAGGTCTGCATGAGGCCAGCTGGTCACTTTCCTATGTGGAGGCTACAGATGTCCTGGTGGACGGATGTTGGGACCGGTGTGCATGTGAGGGCACCCAGACCCAGACCTCCCCATCACCTGGTGACGAAGGCCTGAGAGAAGCCTGTGAGATCTCTGCATGCTGGGGGAGTGTTTCCCACACTGGTCAAACTGATGGCTTCCACAGAGACCCACTGGTCCCAGCATCTAAACAACAGGGTCTTTGGTTGACAGTAATCACACAGCAAATGGGCCGAGGGTGAAGGGCGAGGACATGCAGCAAAGTTCTCATGTTCAGCAATTGGACCCTAGATGGCAGTGTTGAGAACGATAGCTCCTAGCACTACGCCATGTGCTGCCCAGATAACTGGTTCTGAAATACACTGGACAGCAGCCCCCCCACCCAGGACACTCCTGACAGCCACACTGATGCCCTCTGCTGGCCGTTATCCAATCCGCTCCAGTCCCATCAGGTGTAGTCATTACCGCCGTCACCAGACCTCTGCCAGCATCTAACTGAGCCGGGAGGATCTCCAAAGAGTGATGGCACTACTTTTGTCCTGATGGGTGCAGAGCTGTTTTCAGCTTTATGATGTAAAGGGTTAGGGTTACCATGGAGGCCGGTGTGTGATGCAGATAAACAAACAGGCACAAACTGGATCTGGGTGAATCTGAGCTAGCACGTCGTTAACGGAGGTGCGATGCCACCAACTAAACCCTGATCTATGACAGAAACACAGAAAACCAAGAAGGTGTCTTACCTCGTTAAGCTGTCCAATCAGATTAATTAGAAAAGCATGGAGGGATCAGGGAGACAAGAGTCATGAGTGGGGCGTTCAGCTGCTCTACTTAACTGGTCAAAGCAGAATTAGGAAAAAATGCCATTAATCATTTTGCTTCAAAATTCTGAGTGATTCTGAAAACGCGTCATTTTTACACGGATCCTGACTTTCATATTTATGCTTAAAACAGGACAATCATCATCATCATGTCAGTTTGGACAAGAAGGTGTCCACCCAGCAGGGTCACATGGTGTTTCCATCAGGGTCTCTAAGGTTCCACAGTTTCATCCATCAGAGCTCCACCTGATGGAAACACGCGGTTCCCCCATGTTGACCTGTTCAGTGTGAAGACCTCAGCACTGATCATCAGCTGGTCTCATCATGCAGACAGTCCAGGAACCGCAGGTAATCAGCTTCTAACTCCTCCACTGCAGCTGGATCTGTGGTTGTGTTGGGGGCTCGTCCGGGATGGGGTTCTAAAAGCTCCTTGGATTAAACGCTTCACCTAACACAGTTTCTTCTCACCTATCGACAGTCCCTTACACCGTGTACTGTAGATCCATTTATCTCTGCATCTGATGGCCCAGTTCCTAGCAGGACTTCAGTGGATTTTAGTGGGATGTTCTGGGCCAGGAGAGGAGAACGGTTCCATCTGTATATAACTGTCTGACTCAGGACTCTGTAGGTCCAGCTGCATGTATTCTGTCTCCACCAGATCTACTGCTACCATCTGTGAGAACATGTCCTGATCCCAGCAGCAGATCTCTGACTAAATAAATAGACTTAGAGCTTTTTAGATCATTCGTTTCTGGAGACTGTTTCTAAGAAGGACTTTGAACACAGTTTGAATGCTGTGAACAAGCTATTTTTACATGAACACACAGGGATCCTGTTTATTGTGTCCGGTCCCAAAGCACAGAAACAGACAAGGTTCTGTAACATATTCCATTTATAATCCTCCTCAGAACGTCCTGTAATCTCACTGTAGGCGTGATTCCTTTCCTTTCCTGCTCCTGGTCTGCTAACCGCTCTGAATCCAGCATTTGGGTCCAGAAATCTTCCAGTAAGAGGTCCAAAACCAGAACCAGAAAGGACTGAATGAATCTGGAACTTTGTTTTTGTAGCAGTCAACGAGTTTAAATCCAAACTGTTTCCTGTAGGATCCTTATTTGGATCAGAACCAGGCTGAAACCAGCTCACAGCACATAATGGTGCTGCTGGTGTGTGGGGATTGGGCCAGAAACAGAAACAGAGGCAGGGAGAACTCCTCAGCGCTAACTTTCTGCAAATGGAGGGTGAAGACTCTGAGAATGTGTATTCAGTATGTATAATGGATCAGCCCTGAGGGCAGCCGCGAGCGCACACACACACACACACACACACACACACACACACACACACACACACACACACACACACACAGTAACACAATCACGCACACACTGCTCCCTGTTTGGGCCATTAGCTGCAGGGAAGATCTATAATGTATGTGTGTGTGTGTGTGTTCAGGTAAGTAACGTCCATTAGTGGGTTTCTCCTGATAAAATGGATAAACACACAATCACACAATCACACACACACAATCACACACACACACACACACACTGCCGCTCCAAACTGCTGCTGTTAGAGAGCATTATTGGCTGGATTTTCTCTGGTTTCCGTTATCGCTGCATCTCCTCCTGACTGATTATCTGATCATCGATAACGTCTCAGATCGTTCAGGTGGACTCCGTGTTGTTCTGGAGGGGATCGGCTGCTGGTCCGATCACCGGCCTCATCCACCGAGAACTCACAGAGCCCTTCAGGACGGCCTGGGATTGGCAGAAAGGGAAGCAGACTCCACTGCAGAGGAGAAGTCCTCTAATGTTTGCTGCAGAACATTAGAACCCAGAACCCTGATCTGGACCGTCTTAATCCAGCCCTGGCCCTAAATAAGCTGCATGTTCAGTGTTGGAGGATGTTTAACGGCTCAGACTGGGAGAGGATGTGATTACAGGGTTCTGTGACGCGGAACGTAGAACGGGCCGAGGTGAACACTTCTACTTCCACTTACACGTCGGCGGTTGGTCCAAACAGATCATCTCAACCAAAGACCACAGAGGAACGGCGTGGGGGCGGGGTTACACCGACCAATCAGAACAGCTAAAACTCTGTGAACTCCATGTTTAAACATTCAGAACCAACGCGGGTTCTGATGGATCAAGGCTGCAGCTTGTGAAGAAGCAGCCTTTGTTTTCTGTCCCTGTAACTCTGGGTTCTCTGTCCCCAGCTCACGTTCTCACCTCGTACTCCTCCTTGAACCCGTAGCCCTCGGCACATTTCATCTGGGTGATGTGCTGCAGCAGGTCGGCCACTCGGATGGCGGGATGCAGCTGGCCCGTCTGGTAGGGCAGCGCCTCGCGCTCCGCCTCCCGCTGCTTGTAGTGGGACTGGACCAGGCTGCTGGTTTCACTGGTCATGGTGTGGCTGCTGTCGTCTGGACACAAACAGAGGCAGAGACAGCGACATCAGACTGAGGGTGAACACAGAAGGTTTGGACACAGGATGGACGGGACCAGACTGACCCGCTAACACCAGGATCTGTTTGTTTCTAATCAGCCACAACCAGTTGGGTCTAAATATGATCTGACATGTGGAGCCAGATTCATTTTTATCAGTTTATAATGTTAAAGCTTCATTCTGGACAGACTGGGACTGAAAGTTTGGACTTTGATTCCACTTTAGTTTGATCTGTCCGACTAAAATGTGTTCCTCGCAGAACAATGAGAACATTCACAGATGTCCACTACAGATCAAATAATGGAAGTGTCCTGCTCCAGTATTCCTGAGCAATAGAATAAAAGTGAGAATTTTACTGACTGCACCTTCACAAACAACATGTCCTCTTCATCGGAGTGCCACAGGGCTCACGGTTGGAACCCGTTCTTTTTCAGAACAAAGAGAAACCTGTCCTCCTGGTCTTGGAGGCTCTAGAAGACATTCTTGTTTCACTGCAGTCTTGATATCTAACAAGCCTTTCATTAACACCTGATTACGCCATGGCCTTGCTCCAGAACATGGTATTCTCACATCAAAACCCCTCCAGATGGTCCAGAACCTATTAGACAACCTTATTTTTCTATATGCACCTCCTCTGGTTCTGCCTGCAAGCCAGAATCTAATCCTAGTTCCTTACAATGCCTCCAGAGGGACTCCTGGGTCTGCAGCTGCTGTTTAGCCTCAGTCCAACAGATCAAACTTTTTATCTAGACCGGTTTCTCTGAGGAACGTTGTTTAATGCTGTGTTCCTACAAAGGAGTCTAAGGCCAAACTGCTCACATTTGTGGCTCCATCAGGGATTCTGGCTGAAACCTTGTGTTGCTCCTCAATAGGACATCTAAAAATCCAAATATCCAAACTTTAGCTCCTTTACCATATTTGGAATATAAGGACCAATTAAAACTGAAATTTGCAGTGCAAGATGAGGAAGAAGGACTTCAAACATTGATTTAGGATTAGAAGGACGATGGTACCTGGAGCGTGAGCCAAATACTACGGCTCACTGGCAAAACCATCAGGCCCTTAAATACCAGTCCAGATATCTGGGGAAGTCGTTCAGAGGTTTCTCCTCCTTGTTCTTGAGTGTTGATTCACAATCTCTCCCTTGAATGTCTTCTGAATTTGCCTTTTCTTTCACATGCATCTCCTGCATCTGCAACAGTCCTGATGAACTGAAGTATGACCTCCACTGGTGGAACGTCAAGCAGACCAGCAGGAGCAGCCCGATGGTTCGGCAAAGAAACCTTCTACAAGTTCTTTCCAACAAAGCTTTAAATTGTCTGATTAGTGAGAACCTGCAGGACAGGAATAACCTAATGTGGCCTAATCAAAGTCTGAACCAGGTCAGTAGGTCTTTGTTTAGAGACAATAGAACCAATCTGCTGCGAGTCTGTCCAGAACCAAACAGTTTGGCACCACTTTGTCCAATGGAAAGTTCTGGTCCACATCCACTCCTACCAGGCTGGTACCACAACAACAACACAAATGAATGACATCACATGACATCACATTACATGTCTGGAGAGAGGATGATGATGGACTCTTTTCACACTGCTGCCAAAAGTCTATAATCAAGAATGTGACGGTCAGATAGACGGAGAGTGCCAGTAAGATGCCCAGGTTACTGGTCTACATCCAGTCCAGAACCAGTCCAGAACCAGTACGCTCCCATATGGAGTATAACATGGCCTGGCTCCAGAAGTTGACCAGTCTGGCTTGGCTATTGGTCCAGAACTGGGCCAGCTGTGTGCTGGTCCACAACAGTTTGGGTTCCTGGAGCTGCAGTGTGAAAAGAGCAGAGTTCAGAGTCCTGGAAGAGAACAAACCTTTGTGTTTCACAGTGGACATCTGAGCTAAAGCCATCCAGCACTCTGACGTGAACATTTCAGCAAAGACACAGCGGACAGAACTTTCACTACGTTCTCTAACTGTTCTTATTGGCTAGCCTGGGGGCTAACTGACCAATCAGAAGCTCGCTAACCTAACAGCCCGACCAGTCAAGGTGAGGAACATGGACCATGTGATGATGGTGATCAGATGAATGGAACAACCCATTGACAAAAACAACAACCAATCAGAAGAGCTCAGATGCTGAGAGCTGATTGGTACGTAATGATGGGAGGGGCTTGGGTTGCGATGCCACGACTTTACAGAGGGAAAAATGAGGCTTTGCCACACTAATGGATGACATCACAGCAGGTGATGGGTGTGGCTCCATGCGAAGTGGTGACACCCCTAAACATGAGCCCCCCCGTTTTGCCCCAGATTTAACCACTTACCATTAATGGGCACTTTACACAGAGAAGATAGAAGAGAAGAAGAGAGAGGAGACACGAGATGAGCAACAACTTTAGCCTTTATCTGGTCTTAAAGCTAACACACGCTCAACCTGACGACAGCTGCTCTCCACTTTCTCTGCTAACCTGGCTAACCTCCTGGAGCGCCCAGTTAGTGTCAGGATCCCTGTCCTCCAACTAGTTAAGCACCCAGAAAAAGTAGAAATCTGATTTTTAAGGCCCTGCCATCACAGGAATAACTACTGAGAAGAATATCATGGGTATTTCAGGTCAGAGGGGGTCTGTTAGGCCACAAAGCATGACAAAAAAGAAACATTTCCTATTTTACCATTATTTGCTACTCTGAAATGTCTTTGACTTTTGTGAATGAGATGAGCCTAATTGTCTGCATGAAACTGATCAGAGGATATCCAGGATGCTGTAAGACATGAAGAGCCTTTTTAGGACACAGGAATCAGCCAGAAGGCCTGCTGGTCTTCAGAGGTGTAACCCAGAGGGTTCCTCTGCTGGTTTAGTGGAGCATGAAAGGCCACGGACGGTTTAGGGCTGGCTATCATCTAGGATGAGGCGATACAATACGATTCTCCATATAGCTCAGCTTGATTTGATTTGACTCCAATATCCAAATTTATTGCTTTTAAATTAATGCTCAAAGTTATTCAATCAACAAATCCAGCCAAATATTATATTTATGTTCAATTTATTGAACTCTGATATATTAACATGAACATAAAGTGAATTTGATTCAATGCATTTATCACAGAAACCATAAATGTCCCAAACGTCTGATTTAAGGAGGAAGGAGCTTCTAAAATCCTGTCAGCCATTCCGTAAATTCGTCTTACTTCCTCACTGTGAACAGTAACGGCTCGCTGTATTAACGCCCCCTAGAGGTTGGGAGGTATATAGATATTTAGAGCCAGAATATCGATATTAAATCGTTTTTAAAAATATCAATATTAATCTTTGCATTGATTTTTATGCACAGCCCTAGTTTTAGGCATGTGGGGAACGTTTCTATTACAGCTGTGGCCGTTTAGAATCAGGGTCCTGGGTGGTAACTGGAGGTAACTGGCTACGTTTCCATGAAATGGGTCGATTCATCGCTCTAGGTACTGTCTCACAGGACCCTGGATGTCCTGGATGTTTGGGAGAGTTCAGCTTGGACTGACGGGAAATTAATTAAACTGGTTCGGTCATGGTGGACCATGTTTTCTATTCAGTCCAAACTATCGCTGTCCTGGAGAAAAGTCTTAATCACAATCAATCATCTCTGGATCCTGGATTTAACGTAAGGTGACATGACTAATAGGTACATCTACTGACAATTTTAGGTTACTTTGTTCACTTTAATGGCTTTTCCTTAAATGAGGCTGTTAGAACAGAAACACTGGATAAAGTTCAAATTAACTCACAGTCATTTGGAGAAAATATCATAGACCAATAAGTCTATGGCTGTATGGCTGTATTTATCATTATGTACACTTTTTTGTCACTCTCCTGATGTTTTTCTGTTGAAACACAAGAAAACTCCAATAAAAAGCGCCCCTGTTATTTCCACTGTTGTTGTCTTTGTTAATTTTCCTCCCCAGTCCAGGTGGGCGTGTTGTGTCCATGCAAAGGTTGGAGGTCACAGACAGACGTGACGTCAACACGACACGCAGGAATGTTGTGGATGTGGGGATGGAGTGAAGCCCACCATCATTTTAGTAAAATAAAACGACAAAAACAGGGTGAAAACCAAGGAACTATTACAAAAATGACAGAGAAACAAATATTAAATATTAAATAATAAAGAAAAAAATTTAATAAACAAAAAACTAATTAAAAACTATTAAAACATTAAAAATAAAAGCAAGGCAGTTAAAAAGACAAAGACACTAAAGATGGCTGAAATAAATAGAATAATTATAGAACCGCGGAACAAAAAGACGAATAAAGAAAAAGTTTAAAGTTTCCAGAAAAAAGGAGAAGAAGGCAGCTGAACAACAAACAAGCAAGCAGGGATGGATGGAAGCCAGAGAATCCCTCTCTCTTTCTGTCTGTCTGTCCACTTCCTGTCTACCTCTCACCTGTCTACCTGTAAACCTGAACTTTGACCTACTGCACAAGAAACAAGGAAAAGAGTCTCACCCAGGATAGCTGTCGGTACGAATGGATCTGCCATCCGGACACAAGAGCAGCAGAGAGACAGAGAGGAAGACAGGACAAAGAAGAACAGAAGACGAGTCACGGTCTGCTGGGCCAAGAGCGTCCGATTGGCGGCGGAAATTTGGAGGTTTGAGTCAAAGCGGACCTGAATATGGTGATGCGTTCACTGACGGTGTGTTGCGTTCACTGACGGTGTGTTGTGTTCACTGACGTGTGTTGTGTTCTCTGACGGTGTGTTGTGTTTACTGTCAGGGTGATGGGTTCACTGTCAGGGTGATGGGTTCACTGTCAGTGTGATGTGTTCACTGTCAGGGTGATGTGTTCACTGTCAGGGTGATGGGTTCACTGTCAGTGTGATGTGTTCACTGTCAGGGTGATGTGTTCACTGTCAGGGTGATGGGTTCACTGTCAGTGTGATGTGTTCACTGTCAGGGTGATGTGTTCACTGTCAGGGTGATGTGTTCACTGTCAGGATGATGTGTTCACTGTCAGGGTGATGCGTTCACTGTCAGGGTGATGGGTTCACTGTCAGGGTGATGGGTTTACTGTCAGTGTGATGCGTTCACTGTCAGGGTGATGGGTTCACTGTCAGGGTGATGGGTTCACTGTCAGTGTGATGTGTTCACTGTCAGGGTGATGTGTTCACTGTCAGGGTGATGCGTTCACTGTCAGGGTGATGGGTTCACTGTCAGTGTGATGTGTTCACTGTCAGGGTGATGTGTTCACTGTCAGGGTGATGCGTTCACTGTCAGGGTGATGTGTTCACTGTCAGGGTGATGGGTTCACTGTCAGGGTGATGGGTTCACTGTCAGTGTGATGTGTTCACTGTCAGGGTGATGCGTTCACTGTCAGGGTGATGGGTTCACTGTCAGTGTGATGCGTTCACTGACGGTGTGTTGTGTTCACTGTCAGGGTGATGGGTTCACTGTCAGGGTGATGGGTTCACTGTCAGTGTGATGCGTTCACTGACGGTGTGTTGTGTTCACTGTCAGGGTGATGGGTTCACTGTCAGTGTGATGCGTTCACTGTCAGGGTGATGTGTTCACTGTCAGGGTGATGGGTTCACTGTCAGGGTGATGGGTTCACTGTCAGTGTGATGTGTTCACTGTCAGGGTGATGGGTTCACTGTCAGGGTGATGGGTTCACTGTCAGGGTGATGGGTTCACTGTCAGGGTGATGGGTTCACTGTCAGTGTGATGTGTTCACTGTCAGGGTGATGGGTTCACTGTCAGGGTGATGGGTTCACTGTCAGTGTGATGCGTTCACTGACGGTGTGTTGTGTTCACTGTCAGGGTGATGTGTTCACTGTCAGGGTGATGGGTTCACTGTCAGTGTGATGTGTTCACTGTCAGTGTGATGCGTTCACTGACGGTGTGTTGTGTTCACTGTCAGGGTGATGCGTTCACTGACACTGTGTTGTGTTCACTGTCAGGGTGATGTGTTCACTGTCAGGGTGATGCGTTCACTGTCAGGGTGATGCGTTCACTGACGGTGTGTTGTGTTCACTGTCAGGGTGATGCATTCACTGACAGTGTGTTGTGTTCACTGACGGTGTGTTGTGTTCACTGTCAGGGTGATGCGTTCACTGACACTGTGTTGTGTTCACTGACACTGTGTTGTGTTCACTGTCAGGGTGATGTGTTCACTGTCAGGGTGATGTGTTCACTGTCAGTGTGATGCGTTCACTGTCAGGGTGATGCGTTCACTAACGGTGTGTTGATTTCACTGTCAGGGTGATGCATTCACTGACGGTGTGTTGTGTTCACTGTCAGGGTGATGTGTTCACTGTCAATGTGATGCATTCACTGACGGTGTGTTGTGTTCACTGTCAGGGTGATGCATTCACTGTCAGTGTGATGCGTTCACTGACGGTGTGTTGTGTTCACTGTCAGTGTGATGCGTTCAATGCCGGTGTGATGCGTTCACTGACCATGTGTGTCATGTGGTAGAGGTTACCTGGGTAGTAGGAGTTGGGGACGGAGGTACTGATGGTGTTTGTCTTCAGGGTGAAGGAGGACGGAGACGACATGGCTGCAGAGACACAGAAACCAGAGTTCATGAACGCACCACGCTGCAGTCTGACGGACAATCGCCCACATGACGACACGCTGGCGTCTTCTAGGACACGCATGTTAAATATCGGTCTCCATGGTGGGGGCATGGTGGGGGCCACGGTGGGTGCATGGTGGGGGCATTGTGGGGGCCACGGTGGGGCATGGTGGGGGCATGGTGGGGGCCACGGTGGGTGCATGGTGGGGGCTTGGTGGGGGCACGGTGGGGGCATGGTGGGGGCATGGTGGGGGCCATGGTGGGGGCATGGTGGGGGCTTGGTGGGGGCACGGTGGGTGCATGGTGGGGGCATTGTGGGGGCATTGTGGGGGCCACGGTGGGGCATGGTGGGGGCATGGTGGGGGCACGGTGGGTGCATGGTGGGGGCTTGGTGGGGGCACGGTGGGGGCATGGTGGGGGCATGGTGGGGGCCATGGTGGGGGCATGGTGGGGGCATTGTGGGGGCACCACGCTGCAGTCTGACGGACAACCGCCCACATGACGTCATGCAGGCGTCTTCTAGGAAACGCATGTTAAATATCGGTCTCCATGGTGGGGCATGGTGGGGGCCACGGTGGGTGCATGGTGGGGGCTTGGTGGGGGCATGGTGGGGGCCATGGTGGGGGCATGGTGGGGGCATTGTGGGGGCCACGGTGGGTGCATGGTGGGGGCATGGTGGTTGTGAGCGTCTGGTAACCCCCCCCCCCCCAGTGACATTCTTCACACATAAATCCACCAAAGTATCAAAGATCTGGAATGAGCAGCGCAGGTTGGTCACTAGCTGCTGACAAAAAGCCAGAAAACCAGCTTTACAGTGATGGACCTAGCCAGGAGAACCTCATCAGGAGAACGTCAGAACGTCGGACCGGGCAGATGGACATCCAGGTTCCACTTCTCTGAAGATGACTTTAGCGTTAGCTTAGCACAGGGTTCTGCAGCAGAACCACATGCCAGTGTGAGCCAGGTGCGTTTTTAAATCTGGGAACTCTCCATGATCATCTGAGCAGGAGTGCTGCATCTCCTCACTGGCTGCTAAATGCCGTTTTTCCACCTTCAGGATAGAACAAAGGTGTCATCATAAAGGCTGAGGACGGGCGGACTTCACCAGCTTTGGTTCCGTCTGGCCCAGACTGGACCTCCTTTGTCTGCAGCAGCACTCAGCCAGGAGCTTCTCACGGGAGGAGCTGCAGTCTGAGCAGACAGGAAGTAGCTGAGCTGAACGCCGGAGGGAAGGTCAGCGCCTCCGCAGCAGCGCCTCCATAAACGCTGAGTCCATGGCCTGCAGCCTGTCGGCGCTGAGCATGGACGCTGCTGCAGGACACAAAGACAGACGTCTCTGTGGCAACAGAACCGCCTGATTCATGTTCCTCCTCTGCTCTCGTCTGCTTATGAACTCATTTTCTCACGGCTCAACAACGTCACACGGTTAGAGTCTAAGGAGACAGCAGCAGGACAGGGAGACGAAGGAGAACGTCAGCAGAGGGTGACGCTCACAGGTTAGAACGTTGCAGAGAGTGGGAGGTTCCTGACTCATGGAGAACCAGGACCAGACCTGTGAAGCGGTGGACCAGGGCTGACTGGGAGTCAGTCAGAGAGAAGCCCTGGAGATGTTCCTCATTTGGAGACCATGGAGGGATGGACGTTCTCCTTTTTCCTCAGACTTTGACACAAAGTTGGATTCAGGAGGACGACCATACCTTCACCGTCATGGAGCTGCTGCTCCAGCTTTGTTCCTCTGGATCTGAAGAACCTCATGATGCAGAATGTTTTGGGTTCTATATGTAGGTTATTGGGAGTTGTTCATTATTGTGATTCAGAACTTCTCCTCCTGTCTGGGACCAACAATCATGTCCCCTTTGTTCCCTGTTCTGACCCTCAGCAAGGCGTCCTCAGCATGAAGTCATGTTAACAAGCAGACGCCCATAAGAACGCATCCCAGCGGGATCCTGCCGGACTACTGGACCCACCAGAACCGCTCAGATCCATTCTCAGAACCATGTTTCCTGATGTCTTTGCTCCTGGAGCAGCTCGTCTCATGTCCCCCTCGGTCCCCTGGGGCTCTCAGTGAGGTTATCTCCAGTCTGCCGTGTGTGTGTGTGTGTGTGTGTGTGTGTGTGTGTGTGTGTGTGTGTGTGTGGGGGGGGGGGGGGGTACTCACTGCGGCCGTTCAGAGTGTGAGCGTCCACCACACTGGTATGCTGCGAGGTGTTCACCATCAGAGTCATTTCCTGTCTGGAGCTCAGCGTTTCCTTCCTCTTCTTGGCCAGCTTCCTGCAGGGACACAGACAATAGGCCTGAGTTTATCACCATCCTGAAGCAGCAGCTGCAGGGCGGACCACCCAGCAGCTGAAGGTGCTACGCACCACATTTAGAAATGTCTAACCCTAACCGCTGCCAGGAGCTTTTTGTTAGAAGAACCAAAACCTGCTGATGGACCACAGCCTGCAGGAGACGTCAGGCCTACTGAACCCAACTGAACCCACCAGAGAACTGCTGGGCGCTAACTCTAGATCAGAGGGCTTCAACGTGGAGGTCCTGCAGCGGGACTGCAAGATCTGCTACCAACACAGCGAAGGGGATCCGCCCCATTACTCGACGGGGCCCCGCACCGGGCCCCCGCACCGGTACCGGTTGAAGAGCTCTGCCACAGACCCGTCACGATTACAACACCTCCTAGAACCACCAGGGGGAGCCGGTTTGACTCAAACGAAATTTCTCACCACCAAAGCAAATTTCTCTGCACACATATAGAATAAAGGAGTGACAACTTCTCTTCAAGTTCAAGAATGTATTACCAGAAATAAAATGAACATCCAGAGAACATCACTATATAATGCTGTTTATCTGAATTAACTCTATATTTCAATCAACAAAGCCTCTCTACTAGACTAGTGAGACTTAACTAAAACTACTAAGCAAAGTTAAGATAATAAGAAGCTAAGGAACTATTTACACACAAAATAAACAAACGCAACAGTTTGCGAACTAAATAGAGAACCAAAGTTTATCTTAATGTGGAATATGGTTGAATTAGCTTATCTAATCTAGAACAACATTTGGTATGTGTTTCAACCCATTCACTATGCAAATCCCGAGTTAAGCAATATTACTTGAGGAAATAATTTAAAGAATGATTTGATAAATGAAAATCAATCAACTTTTAGGACACTTGATTTTTATCAATATAACTATTTCTCTAGAAATAATTAAGACTCAAACTGGTAACTTAAGCTAGAGGGCACCGTAACAGACAATCAACCAGGAATGACGTGTTTGGGCACATGCAGGCCTTTAGCTTGATCAGTTAATCTTAAATTACACAAAACACCATTAATTCAACATTAATGTTCCCCATTCATGCTGGACTAACGCTCGTAGCACTATCAGACGAAGGTGGAGTGAAACAAAAACAAGCATTGTGTTTAAATAAGCCGTACTTATGTTTATTAAGGAACCTAATAGCGGCTTATGCTAGCAGACCCCTGAAGCTCATTTAAAAAGACTTTCAAGATCTATTTTGTGGTAATGAGTGGACCAGAAAACACAAACATTAATGTCCCGTCAGTGTACAAAACCCTTATCAAAATTACGTTTATCCACCAGCAGCTGGAGGTGATAGCAGTTAGCATTAGCAAGACAGCTGTGGAGGGACAGTGAGACTTTAGACCTCATTATGCAGCGAAACTACCACTGAAGACAGCTCGCACAGGAACGCTTTGGATGAGGGACGAAACCCAAGACCACGCAAAAATGTGTACAACCCTGCACAGAGGGTTTTCACAATCAGAATCAGACATACTTTAATAATCCCAGAGGGAAATTACGTTTGTTACACGCTCCAGATATACACACATTTTTAAATATATTTACAACATTCCACACAAAGTAATATAAATATATACATATAAAGGTTAATATATATATATATACATGTATATATATATATATATATATATATATATATATATATATATATATATATATATATATATATACATGTATATATATATATATATACATATGTATAACTACAGATCCAAATAAAGTGATAGTGACGTTGTGCAAGAACAGTGCAAAGAATGAATGAATGTCAGTTACAGAGGGGGGGGGGGGGGGTTAGAATCACTGAGGGAGGCGTTGTAGAGATTGATGGCTACAGGCAGGAATGATTTCCTGTGGCGCTCTGTGGAGCATCTGGGTGAGAGGAGTCTTCTGCTAAAGGAGCTCCTCTGCTGGGTCAGTGTGTCGTGGAGAGGGTATGAGACATTGTCTAAGATGGACTGAAGCCTGGACAGCATCCTCCTCTCTGTGTCCAGCCCCCCCCCCCCCCCCCCCCATCACCGGTCCTCCTAATCACTTTGTTTATTCTGTTGTTGTCGGCAACAAAAGTGGTTTTGCAAAGCCAAAGAGGTTTTCGCTCGTTGTAATCCATTGTATGGCATTTAAATGAGGGGCAGCGCTGCGTAATCTGCCTCTGATGCAAACGGTAAAAGCGATTGTGACGAGTGTCCTGGCTTTGGAGTCGAGATGAGAGGCTGCTGTTTCCCCTACCCGTTCTACAAGGGGGGGCGACCCGCCCCCTCAAGAAGGTCACGGCATGTAGTCAATTATTAAACATCTGTATCTGTTCCCAGTTTATTTTATTAAAATTATTAGCCTTCCTAAGGCTCCCACACACTTGGGCAGACATGAGCAGAATCGTACGAGCAGAGCTCAATTTTATTGTAATCGTAAAATCATCTTTATTGTCATTGAAACATACATTATAATGAAATGTGTTCTCTGCTTTTAACCCATCCCCTTGGGGAGCAGTGGGCTGCCATGTGCGGCGCCTGGGGAGCAATCTGGGGTTAATGGTCTTGCTCAGGGACCCAGAGTGCAGGCAGTGGGAATCGAACCGGGTACTTGCATCCTTCTCTGAGTGCAAGCTCACTGCTCTAGCCACTAGGCCACCATCTCCCCAATTTTTATCTCGCAACGCCAGTGTGCTCTTTCCTTGTTAGTTTCCTCCTGCTGACTGTGTTTATGTATCTGGTTAGCTTAGCGGTTAGCTTAGTGGCTAGGTTAGCAGTTAGCTTAGCTGTTAGCCGTTCATTGTAGCTCCGCTGTTCTCACCGTAGACTTTGAAAATGGCTGAGAGTCACAAGAAGTGAACCTTGTTCATGTTTATAAGAAAAAGAGGAAGAACTCAGTAGAAAGAAAGAAGAAAGGTGGATTTGGGAGATTTTTTCATGGAACTTAGAGAAACTTCTGGAAAAATTGGCAACTAGCTATAAGGCGGCTCTGTGGGAGTCTGGCTGGAGGATTCAGTCTGTTAAGGTGGAATGATCTGGAGGAGAACAAGGCTCATAAAACCGTTCTGTGTCACTGTTTTATTCCACTTCACTTTTATGGGTTTGTTTGAGCTGAAGTAAACACAGACACTCAGGCTCAGGGTTCCAGGTTCTGTGAGATGTTCTGCAGTAGCAACCTTCAGCTAGGTGTGAACCGGACCGCGGTCTGAGACTTTCTGGCAGATTCTAGTGGAATGTAAAGCAGCCCTGTAACATAGTTGTTATCTGCAGTGACCTTCTTCGCAGGCAGAACCCGGACCCTGAGGGAGGACTGTTCTGCATCATTCCTGGTGGATCTCTGCAGGTCCTTCTCTCTCTAACTACCTGTGATGTGCTGCAGAAACTCTGCAGAGGAAAAACATCTTTTATCCCCTCATCACATCCACAGTCTGCATCCCCACTCTGAGCATGTTTTTCTCTTTCTATTCTGAGAGTGTGAGGAAAGAAAATCCATTTGTCCGATTGCTCACACACAGAGTTTAACCCTGACCTGAGAGCAGCTCAAATATAGAAATAACAGAGAAAAACAGGCTTTTAAAGGCACACTGCAGCGTGCACACTGGGGTTAACATGGAGGACGCTGAAAGAGCCCCAAGGCAAGGTGCTGCCCTCCACCCCCTCATGTCTCACTTTCTCTTCTTCTCAGCTTCCTGCAGCCTTTCTTCTTCTCTGATTCAGAGCCGAACGCACCAACAGCAACAACACCAACTCTTCATCTACAGCTCGAACATGTCGGGACGGAAAACATAACCCACAGCATCATTCTGGTGAAACGATCAGAGACTCGCTATTAACAAAGGCTGATGAACGATGGGGGGAGGGGGGGGACACAACATCACCAGGAAACAACAAGATTCAAGCTGAAGAAAGGAAAGCTTCAGGTAAACCCGGGGACATAAACGGACGTGGGTGGGACAAAGAAGGAACCCAATAAAATTCAGTAAATGGACCCTGAGCAGCACAACGACCCAGATCTTAAACCTTCAAGCAAAGACACACCATCCTTAAACTCAGGGACGAGACGCAAATCCACAGAGAGGAGCCGTCCATCTGTCTGACTTTTTAACAAGGTTCTAATAGAACGGGGCTATGATTGCTGATTGAATGAATTTAGTTTTGATGTCTGGTTGTGAGATGTCTGGCTGCTTTCCTGCTGCTGTAATAAAACCTCTGGCTGTGAACAGTCTACAGCAATCTGCCAGTTAGAGTCACACCTCGCTATCAGGGATTTGATTCTAAGCTACCCTGGTTCTGTTGGATCTATCTGCAGCGTTTCATCTAAATGTTGATTTTGTGTTTGAAGAGTTCTGGTTCTGATATGGTTCCATCCACATCTGTCAGACTTTATTTTTTTAGTTCGGCTAGGGAAGTACTCCACTGCATCCCCTCCTGACAGCGGGGTTCCTCAGGGCTCCACCCAGGGCCCCCTTTCTCTGCTCCTGACACAGGATCTCTCTGGGCCGGTTTCTAGGAGGCAGAACATGGACTTTCACTTCTCTGCTGATGATGTTGTCATTTATTTGTCTAGACCAGCTAATGAGCTTTAGACGACTTTCTCAGAGACGACCAAATATGCATTGACATAAACAGAAATCATCTTATTTGGACCACATCATAAATGCCCATGACAAGGTCATTGGTCCATCAGACCCATACTGTTCCCATGTGCCACAACCTGGAAATGGCTTTTAAAGCATATTATGTCAGGGTTCTGAGTATTTTGTGCTGGTTTGGAGTGGTTCTTTGAGTTCCTGGATCGGGCCTTTGTTTAATATTTTCTTTAGGGTTCATTTTTGTGGGTTATTTATTGGGTTTCTGTTCCTTCCCTGTTTTCCTCCTTGTCTGCCTCTGCTTTCTCCCTCAGTTCCCTCAGCCTTCATCCTTCCCAGCTGATCCCCATACCTGATTGTACACACCTGTTCTTCATGCTCTCTCTTTGGTATTTAAGCTGCATGGTTTTCCACTTTCATTTGCTGGTTTCGCCCTAATCCTGTCCCCGTTCATTCCTCTCCTCTGAGAGTTCCTGCTGCCCTGTTTCTCTGTGACCACGTTACTCTCGTTTGTGCTGCTGCCGTTTTGGTAAGGGCCATTATTGTTCATTAAAATCACCTCAAACGTGACAGAATAGCAGAGCTGTAAAGAAAACATTTATGACCTCTGTCAGCTCAGTAAAGTTCAGACCTACATGTCTCCTGAACATTTGAGGCAACATCCTCTGGATTCATCACATCTAGCTTGGATGACAGGAACTTGTAGTATGTTGGTGTAGATAAGGAGCTGCTAAAGGTCTGCTGTGAAGCGGGCGCTGTACCGATCCGTTGTGGTGAAGAGAGAGCTGAGCCAAAAGGCCA